>NW_022196906.1:35811875-35835839 GCF_008632895.1 Mastomys coucha | reverse complement strand
GTTTATTTTGTGTTTTATTGAGATGTCATATGACTGGCGTACAATACATCATCTCTCACTCTGCCTTCTCTTGGTTGGCACACCATGCTGGTGGTCCCATCCTTTGAACTCTGTGCTGCTGGATAGCTGGTCGCTCCATGTCCTGCACATCCACTAACTAGTTGAAGAGCATTTGTGTTGTTTTTGGATTTCATTATTATGAAAAATTTCACAGTGATCATTTTTTTGCAAACATTTTTAGATGGACACTTTTTTTATGATGTCCTTGGAGCCAGTATATAGAGTAGAATTACTAGTTTGTGTAATTCTAAGGCTTACCTTTTTTGAGACCAGGTTTTACTATGCAGCCCTAGCTGACTTGGAACTCCCTCTGTAGAGCAGACTAGCTTCAGACTGAAACCAATACTCCCTCAGGTTATATTACCGTGTGGTTTTAACACCAAGAAAATATTTTAATTAAATGACAGAAATAATGGTGCAGAATATGTGCAGGTCTGCTTCTGGCACCTGCAATGGTATATAAAGTGGTCACCACTTTGCCCTTTTCTGTAATTTGAGTTCAAATTTGAATGCAGTCAGGCTTACCATGAGGGTTGAGGAAGGAGGTGGGAAAAGTATATTTATCAACAGCGAGATATGCTCACAGTAAGTGCCATTATTTACACACAAGGCCTAGACTGCAGAAGCCATGGCCAGGCATTTTAATAAGCTGGACAGCCATTTATTTATGCATTACAAAGCCTCAGTACACAGAAACCATCGTGGGAAAGCGGGAAACAGCCCAGCCTGGCACATGCATGACAGGCGACCTTAACAGCAAACCGGCATCACTCAGTGCTATCCAGCTGTTTTTACTGCATAAAACCCACACAATAGAAGAGGTTACAATTGTGTTTGGTAAACAATCCTTCTAAAAATTAAGTCTTTTCACAGAAAACGTCTTTATATGAATTGGGCTCTAATAAGCATTTTGGTAAGGGGTAACTAGCACACACTCACAAACAGGTTACCACCAGGTTTTATCAGTTTAGGTTTCAAAGAGTGAAGGTAAAGAGTCCAGCCAATCTATTGACAGCTTTAGGATGTGTGTGATGGCTTCAAACATTTCTTATTCGTCAGGAGGTCACAAATTGTGTTACTGATCTTTTACATTTTGTACAAAAAGGGTCATTACTGTATATGCAAAAGATGAGATTTGATATCAAATATCCAGTGAACAAAATCTGATTTTATCATGTGATCACTCTACTAATTCACAAGAAACTTGAATAACAGCAACAAAACAGCACAAAATAAAAACTCCACCCCCCAGGAAAAGATAAAAATATTATGCTTACTTTTTAAGAAACATGCCAAACTGTTTTTAATTATTATAAAATTTAAATAATATATGTAGTTTTATGAATATGTGTATTTTTAAAAATGTAAATGATTTGAAAGGTAGTTCACCAAAATAGAGAGTAAGATGACACATGAGAACATCAGAAGATGCCCAGTGTCATTAAGCCAATAAGAAAATTTAAAACCGTAATACAATTATGATAAATAGCCATCAAATGACTGTAATAAAAAAGATGAACAGTACCTAATTCTGGTAAAGGTGTGGAGAAACTCAGACCTAAGATGTTTGGTGACTGACATATCTGTCCAGGGTTCCTGTTTTATTCCAGCTAGCTGTAGGGTCCCTGCGTCTCCATGGTTTAGCTGCCAGTCATGCATTTACCCAAGGTTGCTCAAGACTTTCACTCTTTTGTATAACTATTTCCTTAAATGGAAACATTCCCTTTTGGAGAGCAGACCCTGGAAGTAATCAAATTTATAAGAGCAGGAAGTTTAAGAAAGTCAAAACTCACAAAGACCCCAAGGTTATAGAAGCTGTAAGCAATTGCTGGCTGAGACCCTCTTCAAGTGAAGCTGCCTGTGGGTTGTCTTGGGTGCTCCAGGATGAAACTTCTCTTCAGGCAGACTCTTCTGTGACGTAGCTACTGACCTCAAGCCGATCTGTGCTCTCTGTTGTGAAAAATCAACTCAAATGTGGCTTTGAACTCAGCCAAGAGGAACTAAAAAGGAGTGTCTACTTCTCACAAGTACCCTGCTGGTCAAGGATTTTAGCCTCATTCTATGTAAAATCGGTGGTCCAGCCTCTCTTGGATTCTTGGACATCAGCACATCCTATTGTACATCAATCATGAATATAGAGAAATATCCTCCAGTGCTAAGAGAGATGGTGAAAAGTGTCCTCTCAGTTCACAGAAGGAAATGCTCAGGACCACAGAGGTGTAGTGGTGTAGTGACATGACCCAAGTTGCCTGTTACATTAGAGGCAGAGAGAGATTGGACTAGGTATTCTGAGTTGGAGCTTTGCACGGACCAGCATAGATCACTCTTGCCTATGATGATGATATTTGTTGTTTTTGAACTGATAATGTGCTCGTTTTCTCAATGGCTGTCTTCTTTGTTATGAACCTTTCCTGTATCCAAATGGTGGTTACAGGTGCCTACAAATACACTATGGTTGTATGTTAATTTATTTTAAAGTTGCTTTTTGCTTGGTTAAAAATACCTTTGAATGTATTGAGGGCTGATAAATGGATGGTTAAATCCGAATGTCACTTGTCAGCATGCCAACAGAAGTGTTGAGGGAGTCAGCATCAATTAATTTGTTGATAGGACTCACTGGATGAGTCTTGCAGTCTGGGTATCCAATGCCTGTGATGGTTCTTCTCTGAAGCACAATTTATATTCTTAAATGTATTTATACTAATGTTAGTGCAGTTCGTTGTGTTTACCAAACTGGATGCTCTTAACATATTTTCTTTCTATTCAACAAATATAGCTGAGTGTTTCTGTGTGTGAGGCTGCAGGACCTATTACAGTGGGCAGGAGACATTCTTACCTTTTGTAGCACGCACTTTTGCTCTAGGTAATAAACATGCAAATGAATATGTGTCATGTCTTTCACAGAGTGACAGAAGCAACAAGAGATTGAGAGAGGGGAGAATGGCTCTCTATTTTCCAGTGAGGTTGGGAAGAGCCCCTATAGCGGATCAAGTTCTTTGGGCATCTGACTCAGATGGTGATTAGCAGATTGAGGTTCTTAGCAGAGCTGTTTCAGGATCAAGGTGTTTGGTGAGTATAAAAGATTCCAGTAGGCAGAAGGAGATGAAAAAAACTAAAGAGAGCAGGGAAGCCTGCAGAAAATCCTTGATAGGGCTAGAGGCCAAGTCTAGTTAGAATCTCTTATTGTCAATATTATAGTAATTATTGGCAACTCTCTCTCTCTCTCTCTCTCTCTCTCTCTCTCTCTGTGTGTGTGTGTGTGTGTGTGTGTGTGTGTATGTGTGTGTGCGTATGTGTGTGTGTGTGTGTGTGTATAATCCTGGGCTTAGGGCAATATGATGGTGGCCCAGCTATGAAAGAACAAGACTTCAATATTGAAAAGGAGACCCTCCAAAGGTATTACTACAGCCTCTCTGATCAGGATAGGAGATGTGATATGAGACTGGATAAAGTGATCTCATCTAATCTTGGGGTCAAGACTTTCATTGCCAGTTTATATCCCTGTTTATCTTCCAGGAGCTCAAAGCGATGAAGTGGTTGTCTTCAAGTGACCTCGTTACCAGGAAGCAGCCTTGGTACCTTCTATTTCTTATGTGGCCTAGACATGGGTATATCTTGTCCCACTGATGCCTGTGTATGTGAGTGTCAAGGGCATACACCCTGTAAACATTTCCACAAAATTCTGCTAGCAGGGTATAGAGTAATTGCCTTTGCATTTCAATGTACAGTTTAGGGACAACCCCCCCACACACACACACACAAATGTCACCAGGCTATGTTTCCATCTTTGCCCAGCTATGTGGTTAAATATATTACTGCAGAACAGAGCTTTAGAAGTTAGAACAGTTTTAAAATCACCTGTTGTAAATATAATTAAAAAGAAAAATGCCCAAGTAGAGGCAAATTTGTTAGGTATTTGATGTTCCAAAGGCCAGAAAGCGGCCTGTAGCCATGCCAAGCATCTGCACATCCCCAGCCTTCTAATCCCTAACCTTTCTTTGATTTCAGGTATGAGTGGGGAGGGCCAGCATGCCAACAGTCAGTTGCTTATAGCTTGTGTCTTGACTGGCTTTCATTCATCCTTTGACCCATCTAGTTCATCATCTGTGTAGAGCAGGCTTCAGTCAGACAATAACATCTTCTGTTTCATGCTTCTTTGTAGTTTTAAAAGTGTCTTGGTCATGATGGCTTTGTTCCGTCCTTGTAGAAACTGGAAAGCATGGATCTAAGGATCTGAGTTCCCTTTCATAGATAAAGGAATCGAAGCCCTGAGAAGTTAAATGACCCAGGTATAGCTGTTGGACTTGAGTCTTTTGGTGCAAAATTGCACAATCTATCCATGCCCTCTCCATTCCCAGAGCCCAAGGTAGGCTTCTTGGGGGGGGGTAAGGTCAGGAAAATTTCAGAATATGGAAGATACAGACATGAGGAAGAGAGGACAGGTGGCTGCTTTTAACTATTGGGGCAGGTCATTCAACTTCCCTAGACCCTGGTTTCCTTGTTGAAGTGACAGAACAGAACTTGATTGCTTTCTGGAACTTTCCTCTGATTTAAGAAATTATTCAAACAACCCAAATAAAAGCAAGGAAACAGTGGCTATGACAGTGGACCATCAATGTTCTCCCAGGCTTGTGATCATCACAAGAATAATATGGAGCCCTCTCCCGTTGCATGCCCCAGTAGCTGGAACACCTCCATTTTGAACACTTCACTGCTCAGGTAACCATTTGAACTGCTTGCTACCAACATCACAGTTCACACATAACGGCGAACAGACTGAGGAGATCAAATTAAATCCATTTCCACTTTCGGGTGGGAAATCTGTTTGGAACAATCAGGAGGGTTTGGAGCGTCAAGCATGGCTTTTCAATTGCCATCAAATGGTAAATTGCTTAATGTCAATTGGCATTAAGTGGACCGATTTGTATCCAATTAATACAGTGGGGTTGAGAAGGAAGAAAACAATTTCATTTAGCTAGATTGTTCTTCACTGGCTTCTTCCCATGTGCAGCTCCCGGCAGTTAGCAGACATTTTTCTTGAGCTTATTCTTTGCCTGCGCAGTGAGCTGCCCCCGCCACCACCCACCTTGTTGGGAAAGACAGGCTTGCAGCTACTTACTTTAGCTTTTTCCATGCTTTAGAGACCCACTTAGGGCATGGCTACTGCAGATGCCTGATGAAGCACATTACTAATGTTAAAGAGTTAATGCAGCTTTCAGAAGCATCTCATTTCTAACCAGAGCCCACCCTTTGCCCCAGTCAAAGCTGATGTGTTAGCTCGAACTTGTCACATACACATGCACACCAAACAGAGGTAGTAGTATTGGGTGACAGGTCAGAAGGGTAGATATCTCGGAGACTTTGCATGATAATGACAAGCATACAAAGACATGCAGGTCCCTAGTCCCAGCCAGTTGAGAGGTAGAACACAGAAGCCAAGCTAAACCTGCACGGGGAAGGTTGTCCAAATGGAAAGATGCCTCACGAGTCTACACTGGGCTGTGGGAGCTGGGGGAGGAAAGACTACAACCTTGTTTTCACATAGAGTTTATGCTCCCTTTGGTTAGTAATTTACATTTATATAGACTCTAGCTCTAGGTTCTAAATGGCTTTGCTGGTATATATGGATGGAGTGCCACTGTATAGCAGCAGCAGGCTATGCATGCATAAACAATACCTGGCCATCTATATTTAAGTGACAGCATGCAACTCAGTTTCAACTTGGTCACTTGAAGACATACAATACCAGAATGAATCTCCCAGAGGCTCTTTTTTGGGGGGTGGTGGTGTCTTTGATCTGGTGATGTTTTGATGCTAGATGGCTCTTCTTCATTGTCTTTCCTCAGGTGACTTATGCACAATCTCATGCAGATAGAATGTGAGTCACAGCAGCATGGGTGATGACTCTGATTTTCTATCTAAATCTAAGACATAATCTTCCTCCTCTCTCTAGGTGAAAAGAATAATGCATATCGTACAGTCTCTGTGTAAACTGTCAAATACTGTCAGGGTGCTAGAATCTCTCATTTCTGCAGAGAGTTGACTACATCCAGCGGGAAGGAGTTCCCATTAGGAGCAGAAGGCCTGGGATGAGTGTTGGTGATACAAGTTAGGGGTGAGTGTCAATTTCATATCTAAATTAGAGGGACCCTGATTCTGCTTCTTCAAGTCAGCAGTGGAGAGGGATGTGCATCTGTCTGCGTGTCAACCACTGACTGCCAGGGTCCACTCAACTTTTTCTAGTTGTCTAGCTTAAGGTCCGTGTCTCTCTATCAGTAGAACTCAATGTCCTTGGAAGCTTAAGAGGGACTGAGCTCTATCCCTAAATATTCAAATAAAGGGTGGGCCTTAAATTGGGTTGAAAAAAAAAAGCAAAAGCTTTGGTACCTTCGAGAGGCCCTGTACATGTACACAAATATCTATGCAGAAGCAAGTGAGAGCATGGTTCTCTTTGGAACATAGTTCTCAGAATGGCCTTGAACTTGCTTCTACTCAGGTCTAGCTATTGAGTCTAAGATGCTTTCTCTACAAACACTGAAGGATCTTCCAAAATGAAATATAAACTGTAGCTTCTCATAGCCTCCCTTGAATCTTCTTGGCAGGTGCTGAGCTGTTTCTTGCCATGCAGCTCCTCCATGATGGCATATTAGCTGGGAAAATTCACTGTTAATGGATAGTTGTTTTTGTGTTGAGAAGGTCTGCACCATGCCTGACCTCTCCCCGGTAGATATTGATAACATCTTCCCTTTGTAATGGTAGTGAACAAACAAACAAACTCCATTTTGACATTTTTACTAAATGTCCCTGTGAGGGAGGGGTGGATGATGTCTGGTTGAAAGCCACTTCCTTAAAATGTGAGCCCTGGGAGAAGATTCTATTTTACTTAGAGTTGTAACAGTGTGCCTTCTCATCCAGCTCTCAGGAGTGCACAAGAAAAAGCATCAGGGTTAAAGCTGAGCTAAAACAGCAAAGTTTCACTTCAGTCTGAGAGCCTCCTGCTCACCACCATGCCCCAGTTAAAGAGACCCAATGGCAAAGTAGACAAAGTGTGTCATAGCTGGGAAGCAGGCTCAGCCTCAAGGGGGGAATATGTGTTGATGAAAAATATATTATGACAGTGTCATCTGGTGCCAGTGCTGATTTTAAAGGGCCAATTCAAGTGCTTCCAGATTGCCATAGGGCCCAAAGATTATGAGACAGAGGGAGAGAAGCACATGTTTGCATCTCTCTGTTCCTTCCTAGGTCCCTTTCCTTTATCTCCACCCTTAGCTGAAGACCTGTTCACATCATACATAATTCTCCCTTAACTTTGGGTTCTTGACTTTTTCATATCTCTAGCTTCTTATGGCTTTCTTTATGCGTAGGAGTGTGTGTACATGTTATATGAATATGTATGTGTATACATACACCTATGTTCATATATACTGGTGTATAGGTGTGTATGTACATGTGGAGGTCAGAGGACACTTGCAGATTTTTTCTTTGCAGATATTTGTCTCTTCTGAGACTTGGGGCTTACAAGTTAGGCTAGGTGGGTTGACCCGTAGTTTCCAGGGATTCTCCCATCTTCACCTTCCCAGTGATAGGGCTACAAGGATGTATCACCATGCCCTGCTTTGTATGTGGGTGCTGGTATTGAACATAAGTCTTTTACAGCAAGCACTTTACTCATCAAGTTGTCTCCTGGGCCCTTCTTGTAGGTTTTACAATTTCTGGGAGTTGTCATGGTGTTGGCCCATCATACCTGCGGTCTTAGGCAAAAAAGACAGAGAAAGTGTTGGTGGTGTTTGGTCATGCTGGTAGGCGATGAGACACTGATTTGCAGCCTTTCAAGGAAGCCAGATCTTCTGGGATGCAAGTGGATAGGTGACATACCACTTTCCCAGAGGTTCAAGACCAGGGACACATCAGTTCATCATGAACAGCTGGTCTTTGGAGCTCCTTTTCACCCTGTAAGTAAAGCTGTGATCCCAGTAGGCAGGAGTTCTTTCCATATATATGATTCTTCAACTAAAACATAAAACCACCTTGTCAAACTCTTGCTGCTTGTGCTGCATTCCTTTGCAGTGAGATGCCTTGAAAGGGTCATTAATATTAGTTGTTCCAATTCCCCAGGTCTCATTTTTCCTTGAATCCACCATAGTCTGAATCTTATCCCCTTCAGTTGGCAGGAAATTGGTCTTGTCAAGGTTACTGTGACCCACCCATTGTTAAAGGCACGGTCAATTTGCATGTCCGTCTCCATCTGTCTCCATTTAGCTCAGGTGATCATCTGTCTTCTGTAAAATGCTTTCTGCCTTTGGCTTTCAGGACATTGTGGATACAAAGTTCACCCTCCTCCATCCCAAGGCCATTTCTTCTCAGTGACTATCACTAGCTCTGGCTTGTTTTCTCCTGTCACTCCAAGACTCCATCCTCCAAAACTCACCTTACCTCTCCCACTCTTCTCACTGTCTCTTCTCACCTAAGAGCAGGTTTCTTGCCTTAACATATGTCTTTTAGGCAACTCATATGTCCATTATCTAATCTGAACATCTTTCCCGAACTTCAGTCTCCTAGGTCTGATTGACTTTTCAACAACTGTATATGTGAAACTAAAAAGATCCCAAATTTAATGTTTCCAAAACATAGCCCCAGATCTCCCCTCTCCCCAAACTCACTCCAGAATTCTATTCCATCTCAGCCAATGGCCTCTTTTATCTCTGTTGCCAGAGCTGAGTACCTTGGTGTCTCTTTTCCCAGACTCTACACCCAATTCTTCAGCAAAGCACATGGATTTCCCATGGTACATTTACTTCTCATCTGCTTTACTACTTACCACTGGCAGTCTTAACACAAGCATTCTGGATCACCCAGGAGTTTCTTAAGTGTCTTCCATCCTGCATGCCTGCATATTGTGTCATCTGCCTCCTACTCTGTTTCCAACATGGCAGCCAGTGTGATGCTCTTCACATATAGGGCAGATCCTAACACAGCTGAGCTTCCCATCTCCCAAAGGAACCACCTTACAGTAACTGCAGTCTGATGTTCTTACATCTGGGGCACTATCTGTGCACTGACCTCCTCTTTTCTCACTGGTTCTGCCCACCCCACTCCTCCCCTGCTCTTTCAACTTTCTTACCTTTCTCTCCTTCCAACAAAACACTCTCTTGTTGGTAGGGCTTCTTTTCTGGATTGCCTATTTAACTCCTTCAAGGATCATCAGCCCAGCACTCACCTCCTCCAAATGTGAGTTCCCTGTGTGTCTCTCAGAAGTTCTGATTCCCTCATCACGTTCTCTATCTTTACCTTGATTCCTTTATAGCTCTGTTTCCCAGCTTTCTCTTTTTACTGTTTTCTCCTCTACAGCATAATCTCCATGAGTTTAGGGAACTTACCCTCCTCCCTCTACACGCCTAAATCTCCGGTTCCCTGCATAAGTGATGCTCAGTAAGCCAGATGTAACCATCCAACAAAATGAGCTCTGTCCACAAACTCCAGAAACCTTAAAAGATAGTTGTGACAGTGGCATTTCCTGCTTGGAGTAAACAGTCTGAAATTCTTGGTTAAAAGTGAAGGGTCTGGAGCTGAAGAAGATGATTCGGTGGGCTAAGCACTTTTTGCATGATGACCTAAGTTTGGGTTTCTAACAGCCATATAAAAGCTGGGCATTGCTGTGGGTGTCTAATTCCAGAGCTAGGGGACAGAGAAAGATATCTGAGGCTTGCTGGCCAGTCAGCATGGCTGACATGGCAAGTTTCAGGTTCAATGAAGAGATCCTGTCTCAGAAAAGTAAGCTAACAGCTGGGCAGTGGTGGCACACACCTTTAATCCCAGCACTTGGGAGGCAGATTTCTGAGTTAGAGGCCAGCCTGGTCTACCGAGTGAGTTGTAGGACAGCCAGGACTGCACAGAGAAACCCTGTCTCAAAAAAAGTAAGCAAACCAAACAATATAGAAACCAATACAAGGAGAAACCTCTGGCTTTTATACATGTATATACACATACACACATACATATGCACATACAAGTACACAGGCACACACATGTATATGTATATATATGTACACACACACGTGGTAGGGTGGGGGTCAGTGGTTTTAGGGTTTAGGTTTGGTTAACATTTTCAACTATAGCATTCTGCTAACGTGTTATGTGCCAAGGTGTCTTTTTATTATATTCATTTTGATTCAGTAACTATTGATTGCTCACCATCATAGGCCAAGTCCAGTGCTAGGAGATAGAAATACAAATCATTGAGATTCGATCCTTCTCTTAGATTTTTACAGACCCTTTATGGATGAGGACAGACCATGATCTAACCTATCAACACATAAATATTTTAGTAAGTAGGAGAATGTTTCTATTCCTATCAAGAAAGTTAGGCTAAGTGAGTATATTGACATCCTCAGGGATGGTGTCTGTCACTTTTCCTGCAAGGGAACATTCAAGGACTAGCACTCCCTGTGTGGTCCACAGAGCACAGTGGTGATAGCCGAGGGGGCCGAAGGTAAGAAGCACCAGGAATGTGGAAATGGGAGTATTGGGGTCTTTTTAGTGGGGGAATTCTTGGACCATGGAGGAGTTGTCAGCTGAACTGGGCAGGTGGGATTGAGGGCCATGAGAATGGGGAAACTTCCAGACTAGAGGGAGCATGCATAGATGCTGGCAGGAGGAAGGTTTCAAGGCTCTTTCCAGAAATGGACCATCGCTAATTTCTGGGTAGGCATGGAACAGAAGTAAGGAAGATAGAAAGAGATTGTGAGGAGAGCTGAACCATGTCAGTGATACTGTTATTGTTGTTGCTTGCTTTTTAACAGGATTGACAAGCAGGAGCCTTTTGTTTCTGCAACAGATAACAGAATCATCCAAGCTTCACTTCCTAGGCAAAACTGGTGTGAATGGACTGGAAATCCTCAAGGAGAATTTATATGTAGAAAATATAGCTGCCTTTTGGTATATTTCCATGTTTCCTTCAATCTTTGAAAATGGATAACCCAGGCACCATCTATAAGACTTCCTGTTAGCCATGCATTGGTCTTTCCTGATGGATAGTAAGTAGGGTTTACTGTAAAAGCCTTTTCACAATTGTGATGGAGCATCCTCCATTCTTTCCCCTTCCCATAAAGCCCATCCGCTGACCTCTAGCATTTGATAAAAGCCCTCTCTCATTAGCTCCAGCAGCTGAAGCTGTCTGAGCAGATTCCAGTAAGTATGGCGACACACTGAAAAGCAACAGCCCATCCATCCAGACGGTATGGCCACTGCACCCATAGAAGAACCCAACGATCTTGTCCTTGCGAGTAGTATGTGTACCTGGGAAATATGTCAGACTCCGTGAATTCCGGGAGTGGTCTTTTGAATATTCTCCATGACATTTCCCTCAATTCACAGCCTGTTTTGATTAAGTTTTATCTCAAGGTAGGAGCCAAAGCCAAGGTCACTGAAGGTCACAGAATCAAAGGATCTGAGAGTTTGGAGATACGAGTGATTTTGTTTCAGTTGTCTTGGTTATAAGTAAAGGGCCCGAGGTCAGAAGATGTTGCAGCTCCACACAAGTCGGTTAAGAGCAGAGCTTGAACTTGAACTTGAGATTGCAACTCTTTCCACAGGGAAAGGCAATCCTGTCTCTTAAATACTTCTGCTTGACCATTTGCCCACTGGAGAGATCTTGATTCTCCTGTTCTTGCAGGGCCTCCACCAGTCCTGTGTGCTACTCCGATAACAGAGCTTTATTGCTATAGTAGGCCTGCTCACTAGGAAAGAGATTAAGTGGCAGCCTGGAATCAGGCTCCAGGGAGCTCTGTAGGTAGAAGGTGGTTGTCTGTGTGTTTTCTGGATGATTGGACCAGTCCTGGCACCTTAGGGAGTCTAGTTTCCTCTCCTCTGCTGCAGATTGTGCTCTACCATTTGAATTAATGCTGCTAGGGACAAGGATGTGCGTTTGATGGAAGGATGTCACAAGTGACCATGTTACCTGTTAGTGGATTAAAACCAAACATGAGGAGAGGTTGAGGAGTGAATGGGCAGACAGAGGAGAGGATATCACAAGAAAAGAGGACATGTAAAGGCTGAGTCCTAGTTGCTGCTTCAAGGTAAATGTGTCCAGAGTGAGGCGCTCATGTCAGACCTGTGCAAGTGAGTTTACCAACTGATTGAAAAGAGGGAGAGGAAAGGACCTGGATCCAAAGGGGAGTCATCCCAGAGACTACTACCATCCCTTCCTCTCTGGCACTGTTTGCAGGGGAATATGGATTCAGTTTGTGCAGCTGCGGGAGGAAGGAGGCATTAGGCTGGAGATCTTACAGTGAAACAGTTTGCATGGCAGAAGCAGACAGATGAGGTCCTATCTCCCACTCTCTGCAGGTGGGGACAGCCCCTGAGATGAACGCAACACTTAGTTCACCTCTGCCTTTTCATTTTCTTGTGGACATTTCTCAAGCAAGGCAGGGCCTCACCTCAAGACAGCTTAGATGCCCCTCTGCCTCCCAAGGGGTTTGACTGCTTCAGCAAGCAAAGGCACAGCTACCAGTAAGCCTTCCTTCCCATCTTCCCTAGCGCTCTGGGGGGAGCAGAGAGCAGGGGAGCAGGTAATTGTGGCTATAAGCCACGGTGCTGCAGCGGTAGTCTCTGCTCTAACTTTACCCTGTTTCCCAAGGAAACCCCAGGGAACCTGGACAAGTTGGGGCTGGGGCCCAGACACTGGAGAAGGGGTGGGGACAGGACGGCACCCAGCAGATTTCCTGGCACTGGGCCAGGCCAGAGCTGCCTGCTGTGTGCAGGAAATATTCAACATTCTGTGTCTTAAAGAGAGAGCCTGGAACGGCTCCAAGACTATACTTAATACATCTGCTGGGAGCTACACAGACGGAAACTGGGCGGGGGGTGGGAGGGGGGGCGGGAGTCGTCTGCAAAAATAACCCTTGCAGGTCCAGCAATGCACACAGTATCCACAGGACCCAGGTAATAAGTGCATGCAAAAGTCCTCTCTTACCTCCAGTGGTACACACGCAATCCAAAGCTTATTTGTAGCATCAGATCTGTGTTTCTGCTTTATGATTCCAGGAGGAAGGGAGGGAATGTTATTTTAGTTGCTAGAGTATGGAACGGTGTGTTTCCTTTAGCACATAACCAGACAGAGGGATGGATGGATAAGTCTTCATCTCACAGAGGAGGGAGCTAACTCAGAATAATTAAGTTTACCTCTTGTACATCCAAGGCTCCGAGTTCAATCTTGGTTCCTACCACTCAATGCCCACCCCTCAAAAAAGAGCAGTCAGGTTCAAGCACTGAATATCCTAGTAAGTGTTTTCACTATATTCTTCATTATGGTGGATTTTGGGAAGAAGACACTGCCCTCCTCCCACACTCTTAAGGCATCTCTTGTGCAGGGGGTGAGATGGTTAGAAACTAGTAACTGAGGGGGGCTTTTGCCATCGAACATATACTCTGAGGCAATTGCAAAGTCCACAGAACCCAGCAAAAAGACAGTCTGACTTAAGGTGATAACTCCCTAGAAGGCTTTGCCTAATGGAGAAAGAAATGGCATGCAAACATCCTTCTTTCTTTACCTATCCCCCAACACACCAGGAAAGGGAGAAAGGTCTCTCTCCCGTGTCTCAGTTTCCCACTTCTATGCTCAGCAGCACGCGGCTGACTCATTCCAGAAGCTCTGCAGCCCTTAGGTCTTTTTCTTCGACTGTAGGTTATGTAGACTGCTTAACTTAAAATATGGCATGGGAAAGCTGTGTGCAGAAGCTAGGGGTAGTAGGTGAACACCCGTGAGGAGATGGAATGAGTGTATAGAGATGGAATGTATGAAGATGCCAAGCTCTCTTAGGGTTTGTGTGGGATAAGGTGATCAGGGAGAGAGAAAAGAAGGGTGACCTTGAAGGTTAAAAAGATGCTTGTTTGCAAAACTTGTTTCCCTTCTTTGAATATACTCCTGCATCAAAATAAACATATCATACATATACTTATGCCAGCATATATGTCCATATAGATGTATGCACATACATATACTCACATACACGTGCATGTGCTTTCATGTGCACAAATACACACACACACACAAACACACATACTCACAAACACACGCACCCCTCTATAGTCTTTAAACCCATCATGTGCTCTTCTCTCAACAATTGTCTTACCCTTGCAAGCACAGAATGCTTTATGCAACTTGACAGCTGTGAGTTTCAAACTTTATTAAACATCTGTCTTGTTCACAGCCTGTTTTTTTTTTTTTTTAAAGACCATATCTAATTGCCTTGGGTCATGGGAGCTGCCATCTTGTCCACGTACAAAAGATATAAGCATAGCCACATCACTGAGAAGCCACATCACATATCCCACTAAACAAAAGTGGGATAAATAGCAAGGGATTGTGATGATCTGTGTTCTGGTAGAAGAAGAATAGAGTATAGAATAATCATTCTATGATATGTCTTTGCATGGTTTACAAGGCAGATACATGCCCTGGTATCTTTAAATGCTATAGGTATTGCGTTGGCCTGAACATATCCCTTAAGTTACCTTGGCAGAAGGCAAAGGTGGTGGGGACTTCATAAGGTAGGGCTTAATGGAAGGTGACTAATGCTGACTCATCAAAGGGAGTGAGTTCCCAAGAGAGTGAGTTTTCACATAAAGAACAAAATCACCTCTCCCTGTTCTATGCCTTCCCATCTCGTCATGGGAATTTACTGGCTCCTCGCACCCCAGAGGGATAGGAACACTTATGGGCAGTGATGGGATGGGCCCTTAATCATCTTTCAACCTCTAGATTTTTTTTTTGAATGAGTAGGTGAATGAGTGAAGTACCTCTTATACATACAAATCTAGCATGGTTCTTAGTACAAAGAAAAAACTCCTCAGCAACTATTGAGCGATATCCTACACAAATAGAGGTACATATAAGCTGGGTTGCCTTCCATGGCTGTTGTTCACTTAAATATCTCAAAGCCTGCAAACTCATCTTTATACTGTTTCTACCAACCCCAAGAAGAAAATGGGTAAACTATGAAACCTTATCACATCACAGGAAGTCAGTACAAACTCTGGGTGTTCACCAGAGGAATCAGCATGGTGCCCAGAGCTTAGATATCAGCCTTACCTTCTCTTCCTTCCCATGGCAAATATGCTTCTCCTCCTAGCTTTTCTCTTCTCATCAGAAGTGGCCTGATTATTCATATATTCCAGAGCCTCTCTATGTAAATTAGCATTCCACAAATCTCAGAGCCTTTATTCTGTATCAGAGCAAGAGGCTGAACAAGATATATGCTTCTTCTTTTTCTTTTTCTTTTTTTTTCAAACCAGCAAATGGCTTTTTTATCGATCCACCTTTTTAACAGCAGGTTTATTTCTCTTCATGGAGACTCCAGAATCTCTCCCTCTGTCCCTCCCTGCCTCCCTCCCTCCCTCCCTCCCTCCCTCCCTCCCTCCTACCTTTCCCCCCCTTCTCACCCCTTTAAGTTCAGAGATCCTGCTTCCTCTTCTCTACTTCTGTCTCTTCCCACAGATTTATCTGATCCCTGCTCTTCATAAACCAGTACTCCCTCC
The DNA here is from genome assembly GCF_008632895.1 of Mastomys coucha. Taxonomy (NCBI): domain Eukaryota; kingdom Metazoa; phylum Chordata; class Mammalia; order Rodentia; family Muridae; genus Mastomys; species Mastomys coucha. The sequence goes on along the minus strand of NW_022196906.1, from coordinate 35,820,242 downwards.
AGACCTGTGTGTTCCTGGCCTGCTGTAGCCAGAATTTAATGTGCTAATCAGGTTTTGCTGTGTGTCTGCACACTGTGTCCCTCTATCACCCACACCCACTCTGCCTTCTTCACTCTTATCTTTCCATCCTCACCTTCATGGTACACAGGCCTATTAAATGGCGTCCAGTGCAATTTCTGGCACCCAATAAATCTAAATTTTCAAGCTTGGGAAGCTGGGCTTACCCACTGGCACCCAGATAAATGAGTCTTCGGCGAGAAACCTACACTGCTCATTACTCTCTGCTGAAACCCCAACTAAGGGCCTAGAAAGTCAAAACCCCTCTTTACTCTTCACTTTATGGAAAAGAACATGTCCCCACCCTCCACACAGGGACTTGTGTTTTCATCTCTGCACACTCTCCTTTCTATCGGGGTTTTCCATGAGACAGGAGCATCCCAGCCAGTACCTAGCTGGTTCAATATTCTTTGCTGTGATGCCTTGGAGTGAGACTTAACACCTAGCACACAAGTCCCCACTGAACAACAAAAAACTGTGCTCATGCTCCCAATCAGGTAATGATCACAGAGGCCTGCATAGATCTCTCGGGTACAGGGAGTGATGCTTCAACTCCCAGATTGACAGAGGACTTTCAGCTCTTCGTGTAGGGATCAAAGAAGGGTCACTAACGTTGGGGGCCCTTCAAATCAGACCAGCTTCCTAGAAAGAGCAACCAAGAGCCAGTACTGAGGGAGGAAGCAGGGTTAGAGTGATGTTTTCATGACTTCTGTGGCAACAGTCTGCTTTCAAGGGGTGGGGGATATTTGTATTTTCTTATTTGTTATTTTGCCTTGAAAAATTACCACCTTTCACTTGCCAGCTTCCTGCTTCTCTACAATAAAAATCAATGACAACAAATCTTTTAAACCACTCTCAAAGTACAGCAGTCTAGAAAGAGCTCATCTTCTGGCCTCTTCTGGTGTATTGCTGAAAACCCAATTAAGAAATAATAATTCTAGAAGACAAAATGAAATTTTAGATTTTTAAATACCTTTAAAATAAAGTATCTCATTTGGGATTCTGAGGAACTAAGGCAGCAATCAATCGAACACTGTGATGTTTAGCTGTATAAGCCATTGTAGCTAGCCTTTTGTACCCTGTTAGTCAAGCAGCAATCCAGGTATTATTCTTGATCATAGTGTTTAAATATAGTCACCAGCTATATTTGCAATATATTTTGATTTGCAATATACCATTATTGATCATGTTGGTGGGTATGATGATAATTTGAATGACAAATGTCCTCCATAGTCTTGGACATTTAAACATTTGGTCCCCAGTTGGTGGTGTAGTTTGGGGAGATTTAGGGAATGTGGCCTTGCTAGAGGCAGGGTTTGATATTGCAGCATCATGAGCTTGAGGGCAGCCTGTGCTGCCTAATGAGACCTTTGTCTCACAAACACTAACAGTAGTACTATCTCAAGAGGAAAAACTAGGGTTACTATAAGAAGAAAAGGAAATATGCCTCAGTTTCTGACCTACTGGTCTACCTCCAAAGCTTACATTGGCCCACATCTGTAAAGGTCAATTCCACCTTGTTATATTAGTTGCTCAACCTCTATCTCTTCCTATTTTGGTTTTCTTTGTGTCTCTGTGAATGAACAATATGACCAAAATCAGCACGGGAAGGAAAGGGTTAATGTAGCTTACAGGTTATAGTTCATATTTGAGAGATATCGGAGCAGGAGCCCAAGACAGGAACCTTGAGGCAGGAACTAAAGCAAAGACCACTGAGAAAAACTGCTTACTGACTTGCTCAGTTACCTTTCTTATATGTTCCACCAGCCTAGGGATGACACCATCTACAGTGGACTCTGCCCCCTATGTTAATTAGCACCTAAGAAATACTCCATGGACATACCCAAAGGCCAATATGAAGGATATAATTCCTCAAAGTTTCTTCATCCTAGGTAAGATGACAGTTGAAGCTAAAGATGACTCTATCATCTATCCATCCATCCATCCATCCATCCATCCATCCATCCACCTACCTACCAAGTTACCTATCTGCTTTTGGATGGTGGGAATGAACCTAGGACAAGGCACATTTGGTCTGATCTCCCTTTCTCATTACCTGGTGGGACTGCTGAGGGAGTCCAAGCTCCAATATTGTAGGACACCTGAGGCCTTTGGAACCAGCCAGATCTAATTAAGGTCTTAGTTTTCACATAAGCTTTGATAATTTGACAAAACTTTGAGTTCTGGTGTCTTTATTTATAAAATGATTTATGGGAACATTTAGAGATAAAGAACAAATCGCTGTGAGTTTAAGACAATTAGTAACAAAATGCTTGTGCTTCTTCTATTGAAGTTCTCTGTTGAACTGTGAAGCTTAAAGCTCCACTAGCCATTCTGGTTACACACGATGAAACTTTCTGCTCCAGATCTTTCACCCCTGCCCTGTTTGTGAAGACCTCTCTGTCTCTCATAGCAAAGATGAACCTTGCTCTATTGATCCTTCTTGCCAGCCAGCAGGTGTGATGGAGTTGCCAACATCCTTTTACAGCAAAGCTCACAGATGCGATTGTCTATACATTTTGCTTGTGTTTGTTTTCTTCCTAAACCCATGCTCTTTCTTCTTTCCTGAGCCCAAGGCCCATTCCATGAGGGTCGTTGTCCTCACTATTCACTGTGGCTCTAGCAAATTTTGCAGGAGACTGCTCAGGTTGGATTGGTCTCAGTCACCTCCCTGTTTCTATCTCTCAGGAGCTTATCCCATTCTGACATTCTTCCTTCCCTCCTTCCCTCTCTTTCCATTCCTCCCTCCTTCTTTTTTTCCTTCCTTCCTTCTTTTCTCTTTGTTTGAAAATGTTTTAATTTGCATGTGTGTGCATGTATGTGTGCATGCACACATACGTGTGTCTAAGTGTGTTCAGGTATACCTACATGTATATATATGTGTGTGTGTGTGTGTGTGTGTGTGTGTGTGTGTGTGTGTGTACCTTCTGTTTCCAACTTTCCTTTCCAGAGGTTGTAAGTGCACATCACCACACCCAGCTTTATTTAATGTGGGCTCTGGGAATCTAACTCAGGAGCCTGTGCTTACAAGGCAAGCACTTAACAGACTGGGCTATCACCCCAGCCTCTAATGTTTTAATTTTTAAAATTAGCATACAGAATGTTAGATGTCATTCTAGTACTTTCACACATTACTTGTTTTGCTGACCTTCCTCCCTGCCCTCTTCTCTCCTAGTTTCTGGGGCTCCCCTCTGTCTTGGATCTAAAATATCAGTGCACTTCATTTTCAGTCTTCCCCCTTGCCTTCTTCCCCACCTCCCCACCCTACCATCTCCTCACCTTCTTACCTCTCCACACTCTTGCCTCCCCACTCTCCCACCTCTTCACCTCCCCATCTCCCCAACTCCCCATCTACATACCTCCAAATAGTTCTCAATTTCTTATCACTGGAAAAGGGAGAGTTTGTCTGTGTTTTTAATGCAGTCTTTACAATAACTGCCAAATACAGATCTGTCCACCTGGATCCTCTGTCTTGAATCATACTCAGATGTCTAATAAACACCCCGAGGTTACTGTGTTCAGAAGAAAGCCCTGACTTGTTTCCAAAGACTTTCTTTTCTGAAGGCAACCTTGTTTTAATGAGTGAGCATTTTACTCAGCCCTAAGCTTTAGCATCATCACTGTCACCCTTCAGCTAGTCCAAAGGCAGATGCCCGAGGGTATGTCCAGAGTCCAACTGTTCTCACCACTTCTACTGCCTCAGAGAGTCTAGTCTGATTCACTATCCTTTCCTGTGGTCTCTCTCTCTCTCTCTCTCTCTCTCTCTCTCTCTCTCTCTCTCTCTCTGTGTGTGTGTGTGTGTGTGTGTGTGTGTGTGTATGAGTGAGTGAGTGAGAGAGAGAGAGAGAGAGAGAGAGAGAGAGAGAGAGAGGTGTTATATACATGTGTGTACGTATAATATGCAGGAGTATTGCCATGTGCATATGTGTGGGACCAGAGGAAAATATGAGGGTTTTTGCTCTAAGACTCTGCTTATAACTTTGAGACAAGATTACTGAACTCAGGCTCTTTGGGCTGCTGGTTGACCAGTCAGCAAATGCAAGTAGTTCTGTTTCCATGCTCCCGGTGCTACAGCTACAGGAATGTGTAGCCTTGCCCAGCGTTTTTTCTTTCTTTTCTTGTCTTTCTTTCTTTTTCTTTTGCCACATGGATGCCAGGAATCTGGGCTCAGGTCCTCATGCTTGTGCATTAAAGACTCTTACCTGCCAAATCATCTTTTAGTCTTCATACAGACTCTTAAAAAACAAAGAAACAAACAGACTTCCAGCTTTATTCTCCACTCAACTGTGGTCAACATTCAATTTTCTAAACTAATCTCTTAAAATACCAACCATGCCCTGTCTCTCCTCTGCTCGGAACCTTCTCATAACATCTCATCTCACCTGAAAAGGAAAGCACTTTGATTTTCCAAAGGCTCCATACAATTTGTCCACTTGTTCTGAGCTGAACTATTCAGATCAGAACCTGCTTCTTGCCATTCCTCAAACAGTGAAGTACATACCCATGTCAGGGCTTTGTAGATAACAGTCCTCTCTACTTGCAGCACCTCCTTCTGAGGTCCACAGGAGGACTTCTGATACCCACAAGGCTGTTGCTCTTTGGACCTCTGATTCCACTCACTCCATGCACAAGTGAGGATCTTCATAGTGCCATGTAGCCTCCTTGCCATGTCTTATACCCTCTCAGCACAACAGCTCCACACTTGACGTACTGCATGCCTTTGTCTTTACTTACTGCTTGTCTATGTCTACTTTTAAAATGTCTGTACTGTGTCAATTCAAGGACTTTGTCTCTTGACCAAGTATAGTCCTTGACTCACTGAGTATTTGGTGAATGAGTGAATGGATGTCTGAAGTGCAGCTGATAGCTCAGGATCCCCAGTCATTGTAGCCTCCAGCACTGAAGCACCAGAGATCCCTTCCTCCCATGTGACTAGTCCTGCCTTCCTCTGAGGTGTTCCTGATAAACACCTGAGTTCTCTACTTCTCTGCCAGTTCTTTAAACAAAACTGGCTCAATTGACACATCTGAGTTTCTTTATACTCCAAGATGTGAACTTCTTGAATTGAGGAGTATATTAGTTAATTTTCTGTTTATTTTGGCTTAAATTTCAGGAGGATCTGAGTCCATCATGGCTGGGAAGAGTTGTGACTCTAAGAGCTGGAACCTAAAACCCACACCTTCAAATGAAAGTATGAAACAGAGAGCAAATAGGAAGCAGGGCAAGAATAAAGGAGGCAAAGTCCACCCCTCATAACATTAAAGTCCTCTACCAACTACCATTGATGATGGTGCCATCCATCAACAATGTCCCACAACCTTTTCCCATAGCACACTAGTAGCTCCAATTATTCTGAGCACATGGAGGATGCTCTAATTCAAACTAACACAAGGTATTATTTGGACACTTAAAGCAATTCGGTTGCTCTCTAACTGTTGGATCCTGGACTTGAGCGCCATACACTCATTATGGCTTTACCTGCTTCCCTGACTGACAGGAAGAAATCTGGGACTTTGAACTCAGGGGATAGATTTCTATGTTAGATTTGTCAATTTCCTCCTCTGTGGATGAATTGTGCCAAAACCTTAGCCTTGTGTGGCTAATATTAGAAAGGATGTCCAGCCAGTATTTAACACAGCATCTGGCAGACAACAGACTAATGAATACCTATGTTCCCTTAACCTTTTGTCTTGTGTCAGCTTCTACCCCCCCCCTTTCTTTTGAGCAGTGGTGAGTCTCCTCCCTTGGGCTTCATCTTGTATAATGTGAAGTTTTGGCAAAGCCTGTCATATCTCTCCCCTACCCAGGGGAGACTTGCTGAGGGAACATAAATGACTTTCCTCAAGCACCTGTATATACAATGTCTGAAATTGCAATAAGAGAAATTTGGCAGGGGACCTAAAGTAAGTTCAAATGGTGAAAATAACTCACAGGCTTCAAGACTGTGTATTTTACATGCTTTAGGTAGTTTATCATTCTTTTTAAAGGCCAGGATGGATTAGATGTACAGATGAGTTTAGAATTCCCTCTTTAGAAAGAGGTAGGATTCCAGTGTGCTCTGATTAGGAAAAGGTGACCTGTGAAGCAATCTGAAGTGTTCATACCTACTTCTCCTCTATAGATCCTGCTCATGTTAATGTGGATGACAGGTGGAACAAAGTCAGACATCACATTCAAATAAGATGATGGAGGAAATTTAATCAAGGGGCTTTTTGAAAAAGGGGTGTTGGGAGGACTAAGGTAAGCTATCTTATTTTACTTTCTATTGCCATGACAAAATACAGGATCAGACATTTTATAAAAGAAAGCATTTAGTTTGGAGCTCTCAGTTCCAGAGGGTGAGTCCATGACCATCATGGCAGGAGGGATGACAACAGGCAGGCAGGCAGGCATGGCTCTAGAGAAGTAATTGAGAGCTTATATCTGATTTATAGATAGGAGGTAGAAAAATGGAGGAGGGAGAGAAGAAGAGAGAGGATGATGATGATGATTATGGAGGAGAAGAAGAAGAAGAAGAAGGAGTGCTGAAATTAAAGGTGTGCGCCACCATAACCCAGCCACATATTGTTCTTTCGAACAGATTTGAAACTGTAGGATTTCATTTATATGAAGTTGGAACACACTAAATTAGTGCATGGTGGTAGAAGACATGATGGTGGTAACTTCTGGAAAGAGCCTTCTTGTTGTCTATGAAGCAGAGAAGGGACCCTGCCAGGACTCTGCACCTTGAACTCTTATTGCATTTGTATGGGCATCTATTTTGGTTAGACTCCATTGAGCCACACACTTAAGGTTAATGTATTTTATTGTATGTGAATAACACCTCTGTATAGAGAAAAAAACAGTAGGGTTATGTTCTTAGAAGAGGGACAGTGTTTGTGTGTTATCGTTGGACGTGTGTATACAATCTATATGATCATGTGCAAACAAGATGAACATTGTCTCATTTGCCTTCTCTACATCTGCTCCCAGCACTCTGTCTTTCAAGAGGCAAAGATAGGGGAGGGGCCCAGACCTGTCTTGGTGAAAGCTGCAGACAATTACCCCCAGTTGAAAATAAACATAATAAAACTATAGAAGTCTAATTTTTGCAACTTGAGAGGGTTTTTCTGTAGCTATTCATTTCTAATCACTCTCACCTAATAAATGAATAGAATAGCTAATGTGATTAGACTAATTCACTATTCATCAGGAATATTAAATGAATAGAATATTTTGCATTTCGCCAGTCACACATCTTGAGTATTTACCTGATATTACAATCAGACATGTGTTAGATTTTTTTCTCTGTGCTTCTGGGCCATAGCTCATGGATAATTACAGTGTTTAATTAGACCCACACAGCACTTGGCTCTCCAGTGTGGAAGGAAATTACAGGATGTAGACAGAACAAATCAAGGCTGTAAAGGAAAAGTAGCCCTTTGCTGTATCCCTGTGGAAGAATTAGCAGAGGAATGAGCAACATACTTGGACAGAGAAAAAAGTGTTTTTCATCAAGATTTTGCAAGTACATTTTCTTTTTTTGGAAACGCAGCTAGTGTCCTTTAGACAGAACACAATAAGTGGCTTTTTGGCTCCTAGTCGCTCTTAACTGCCTCTTCTATTTGAAGATATTCTAGAACCTTTAGCTAGTGGGAAGCTCCCCATGAGCAAGGAGTACAGGTGACACTAGTTGAACTTTTTGTGTGAACTTCCAGAGACGTGGGCAACTACTTCTGCCTCCTTAAGCTTGAAAGTGACATAAAGTTCTCTGCTAGCTGAAGGACTCCTTTCCCAATTAAATATGTCCATGCCATAAAGCAGAGAAGGCTGAGATAACCTCTCACTAGAACATGAGCAAATCCAATCTATGTGATATCAAGATGAGGAGAGAGGAGGAAAGCAGGTATTAGAGGCCTTGTAGAAGATGTATGCTTGGTGTGTACAGGTCATTGAGAAGGGTGTCATACCAAGTGGGGGAAGGAGAGTAGTGTTGGGGCAGGAGTATGGCAGGAGGTGACAGGCAGCCAGAGGACAGATCAGGGAGTGGAGACATGACTTTTCTCTAAGAAGTGTGATTGGAAACATTTTTGCAGAGGAGTGCCTTTATATACTTGTGCATTGAAAATGTCGCTCTAGCTCAGGGGTTCTTAACCTGTGGTTCATGACCCCTTTGGGAGTTGAATGGCCCTTTTACAGGGGTCACCAAAGACCATCTCAAAACACAGATATTGCCAGGCAGTGGTGGCACACGCCTTTAATACCAGCACTTGGGAGGCAGAGGCAGGCCGATTTCTGAGTTCGAGGTCAGCCTGGTCTACAGAGTGAGTT
>NW_022196906.1:35811348-35811804 GCF_008632895.1 Mastomys coucha | reverse complement strand
AGCCAGGGCTACACAGAGAAACCCTGTCTCGAAAAACCAAACCAAACCAACCAACCAAACAAACAAAAACCCCACAGATATTGTGTAGCAATTCATGGCAGTAGCAGAGAACAGACTAGAAATGGGAGAAGGTAGGGGTACAGATGTGTATTAGTCAGGTTTCTCTAGAATCACAGAGCTTATGGAATGCCTCTACATAGTAAGGGAAAACATTGGAGTGACTTCCAGTCAGCAGTCCAATTAACTAACAATGGGCAGCTGTGTTGCTCAATCCCATGAGGCTGGAAAACTGAAGAAGTAGGTTCCCACAGATGTGCTGTCAAGTAAGTACAAGCAGACGAAGAAGAGGAAGAGGAAGAAGGAGAAGGAGGAGGAGGAGAAAGAGGAGAAGGAGAAGGAGAGGAAGAGAAAGAAGAAGAAGAAGAGGAGGAGGAGGAGGAGGAGGAGGAGGAAGAA
>NW_022196906.1:35749366-35811317 GCF_008632895.1 Mastomys coucha | reverse complement strand
GGAGGAGGAGGAGGAGGAAGAAGAGGAGGAGGAGGAGGAGGAGGAGGCAGCTGCTGCCTTCCTTCTTCCATTGTCCTTATGTAGGCCTCTAGCAGAAGGTGTGTCATAGATTAAAGGTGTACCTCCACACCTAGACCTAAGCTGTTCTTTACTGGGAACTTGATCTGTCCCATGCTGGCCTTGAACTCAGAGATCTTGCCTCTGTCTCCTGGGATTAAAGACATGTACCACTTTACCTGGGCTGAAGCTCTTCATGGCCACTATTCCTCAAGGTCCAGATCAAAAGCATGTGTCATCCCACATTAAGATGTGGATCAAAAGCCTTTGTCTTCCAGCCTCAAGATCTGGATTATAGGTATGCCCTTCATTTCTGTGTTGTAGTTCATTCCAGATATAGTCAAACTGAAAACTGGGAATAGCCATGACAAGGTGGAAATAAAGTAGGGTAGTTGAATCTGTTGACAAAAATTAGTGGTGACTTGCTAGCAGCAGAAGCAAACAGCTGTCAGATGGGACACATTTCGTGCTCTATGGGGCTGAGGACCAAACTCAGGGCTTGCTCATGCTAGACAAGCACCCCACCAGTGACTTACATGCACAGTCCTTTGCACATATTTTGAAGGAAAAGCTGTATTTAGATGAATAAGCTCTAGGGTGTGTATGGGAAAGAAGAATTGCAGATGACTCCAAGGTACTTCATCTGAAATATAGACTGAAGGAGTCACCCTTGTTGATGGGAAGACTTAGAGATGAATGGGTTGGGAAAATTTCATAATCAGCAATTAGAAGCATTAAGTTGGGCATTCTAGTTAGACCCTAGTAGAGATATCGAGGAAGAATGTCTCTACTGGAATTCTGGAATTCTGGGGAGAGGTATTTCAAGAGGGAAGGTAGAGTCACATCTTGGGAGGAAGAAAGACCATTTTTGTTTATACTTTGCTTCATGTAAATGACATGTTCTGTTGCTGAGTGTGGTAGACAGAATTCAAAGATGGCCTCAGAACTTCCCATGCCTGTTGTGTGCACATCCTGCAGATTCCATGGGTCTGGGAACCTAAGTCATTTTGTTCCAGTGATTTGGTTACATAAAAGATGTGGCACAGTTGGTCCTAAGACAGGAGACTCTCCTGATAGGACTAACTTATCTTTGAGAACTCTTTGAAGGAATATTTTCCAGCTGTTTATAGAAGGAGTTAGGAGGACACAATCCATCTGTCTAAGAGATATGCACACACATGTGGGAACTTCCACTGGCCTCCAGGACAAGGAACTGTGGGCAGTCTCTGGATACTTAGAGTAGTCCATGGTCAACAGCTTCCTTCTAGTCCCAGATAGCATATGACAATAAATTGCTATTGTAGTGTGCATATGTGCATGTGTGTGTGTGTGTAGGTGTGTGTGTGTCCAAGCAGCTGTTTGCCAATGCATGTATGTGTGTACAGGTTCATTTGTGTGTAAGAAAACATCAGTTGTCATTCCTCAGGAACCATGCACATTTTCATTTCTCTCTCCTTCCTTCCCTCCCTGCCTCCCTCTCTTCTTCTTTCCTCTCTTTTTTTCTTCCCTTAGTCACTGCCAATCAGGCCACATTAGTTAGACAATTAGTCCCCAGGGATTCTGCTTGTTGTTGCCTCCCAAGTGCTGGTATTCCAAGTACATGTTACTATGCCTGGTTTTATTTACAAAGGTTCTGGTGATCAAACTTAGGTTCCTGTGCTTTCAAGGCAAGCACTTTACTAACTGAACTATCTCCTCAGCCCATATGTTAGTATTGGTTTTAGATGCAACTTTTCAATAATGTTTAATACTGCTACCAGACACTAACATGCTAAAGAAAGTTGTTAATTTAAAAGATGAGGAGGGGAGATGATGAGCAAATGAATGTACCTATGAGAGTGATTTCAGGGAACAATCATAATGTTTATTCTTCTCACTGCAAAACAAAAAGTTTAAGGAGAAGAGAAATGACGAATAGTTGTATGGGTTTCAGATCAACAGCTTGACAAGATTGAGCTGCCCCAGAGCCTTGTCTAACATCTATTTTCCCTTCTATTTTGTATAGGATGTGTCCAGAAGCCTGCATTGTATTTCTGGCAGCACGGGGTCCTGTTTGCTTATATTAGAACTGCCTCCACAGGCCTTTACTTTTCCTGATGTGGGCTATCCATATCTGCTGATTTACACAGCAATCAGCACTACTAATTCAAAGGGAAGATCTGGAATCCACAGCATCATCTCTAATTTTCTGGGCTATTGGAGGCAAGAAAAGATTTTAGATGTCCAAACACCCAGGCTTTAGTTTTGTGTGTGCATCTTTTGCTGTGTGATTGTAAGACATTATTGGTCTTCTTGGAGTCTTAGAAGATCTCATCAGCTATAGTTTGGGAAAAGCAAATATCCAATTTACTTCTTACACATAGCCACACAGCATGGTGATGGGAAGGCATGGACTGGGAAGTCATATAAAGCATTATTACAATTGTGGCTTTGACTATAATCTCCATAGCTGGTAGTTAATTTTCATTCCAAAGGTGCTACATTAAGGTCTATTAATAGCCCAGTCATATAGGGCTTATATCTAAATATCACAATTTTAGGATGTTGCTCCAAGTAATTAGAGACACAGAGAGTTGGGGAACGAGATTGGTTGCCAATATAGAGAACACTCTCATAAAGGCAAAGTTCCATGACAGGGGAGGCTATCAGTGTATTGTGCTTCAGCCTAGGGATACTCTCAAGGCAATTATCTAAAACAAGAGCCTGAATGTGATCGTGGATGGCCTTCTTCTAAGTGAGAGTATTTGATCATGAATTGTCTGCAGTAGACAGGGAATGCCAGAGCTGGATGCACCTCTTCTGTCCTGCTGAGAAGTAAATTATAGCTTCTGTGGTTCTTCTTTCCCCTCTTCCAGTACTAGAAGGACTGAGGCAACAGTTCATCCCACTTCCAAGGCACTGTCAAAATCAAGAGGTGGAGAGGAAGAGGAGGCAGGATGTCTTCTGCCCAGCAGGGGGAAGCTGCCTTCTCTGGTATTTGAAATCTTGTAAGAGAATACACCCAGCCAAGCTCTCTCCCCAGCTCCTGCAGACAGGAAAATGTGATAACATCTCATCCTAAGGGTGTGTGTGTGTGTGTGTGTGTGTGAGAGAGAGAGAAAGAGAGAGAGAGAGAGAGAGAGAGAGAGAGAGAGAGAGAGAGAAAGAAAGAGAGAGAATATCTATATGAATCTATATTTGCAGGTATGGGTCATAACGCAGAAAGCTCAGATATAGTCAAACTGAAAACTGGAATAGCCGTCACAAGGTGGAAATAAAGTAGGGTAGTTGAATCTGTTGACAAAAACTAGTGGTGACTTGCTAGAGAGAGAGACAGAGAGAGAGTGGGGTGAAGGGTCACACTTCACACTTCTGGAACATAGCACCGAATGCATGGTGGATACAACTATTTGGTCTCTTGGGCAGAAAAGAGAGAATAGGGAAGACTCTGCTTTGTATGAGTGTTTAATAGCCAAGTTCATTCATTCAGCAGATAGGAACTGAGCAAAGGATATGCAGCCAAGGAGAGTAGAAAAAGCAGAATCAGACTGATCTGTAATGGACAGTGTGCCAACTCACAGGTAGCCAAGGTGGCATCATGTGGATATAATCATGGGTTAACCCTTGCCAGGAGCACGGGGAGTAAAACACAGAGAAGAAGAGGTGCTGAGGTCTAGATGAGAGACAAATCAGGATCGCAGGGAGTGGTTGCAAGGGTGGGGAAGCATTCATTCATTCATTCATTCACTCATGATTCATTCACTCATTCACCAAGTATTTATCATCTAGCACATACCAGGCATAATTCAAAGCAACTCAATTTCTCTACTTAAGAGTGGACAAGAATAAAAAGAGACAAAGCAATCAAATTAATTTAAGAGCAATTAAAACAAATGGCCAATCTATCCTTCTCCATCTTCTTTGGGACTGGGTTATTTCCACTGTCATTAACAATAAAGGGCTTATCATTTCATAATAGTAGAGGCATACTGTAAGAGGTAGGCATGAAAAAAAGCCCTGTTCGAGCAGGAATCACAATGCTGATGACTTGGCCACCACACATCCTGTCCACCTGACTCTGATGGTCCTTACTGGTGGCCCCATTTTCCCTAATGCAGAGGTTCTACCATTAATCCAAAGCATTTCTCATTCTCGAAGCTACAGTCTTATTTTATTCAGGCTGTCAGCTGACATCTCATTTTATGTTTCACTAGGAGCCTGGAAGCCAGTGGTGTCCATCTCATCATGAACACCTCAGAGCCACCTCAGAGCTGCCACATGTCCTTTCCACTCTGACCACCAAATCTTTACTTGTTAGTCTCTGGCCCTCCTTGACCAGCCCTTGGCTTATCCTTCCATTATGATGATTTTAATCTTCTAATGATGGCTCAAAGACTTGCCATGTCCTTGCTATACCATCTTTGCCCACAGTTTCAGTTATCCATTGCTATATACCAAGCCCTGCAAAACTGAGAGCTTTAAACACTGCCATCCACCCGTTAGCACAGCTACACAAGGCTCCAGCAGTGTTAAGTTGGTTGTAATCCACTGCTATTCAGCTGATACCTACTCTTTGTTCATATGTGTGGTGCTCTGTGAGAGAAATGGCTCCAAGGCTGGGCCCAGATGAGTTCTTTATCTTCATGTATTCTCAAGGCTTCTCTGTATGATCTTTCCTGTAGAGTAGCTGGAGTAGCTGGGCTTTTTTTTTTTTTTTTTTTGGACCCCACCCCCAAAAGTGTTCACAAAGAACAAGTTCTCTTTTTATCTTAATTTTTGTGCATGTGTATGTATCTGTGTGTGCGTGTTTGTATGTGGGTGTATATGAATGTAGAGACTGGAGGACAATCTTGGGTGTCATCCTCAGAAATGCCATTGACCGTTTTTGACATATTCTCAGAATTGATGTTCAACAGTTAGGCTATCAGTTGGTTGTGATCCACTGCTATTCAGGTGGTACTTAGTCTGCCACATGTACTTCCCACTAAGCCCTGAGATCTGCTGTTACCCAGAGCCCCATTGTTACCTCCGAATTGTTGGGATTATAAGTGTGTGCTACCACACATGGGGATTGAACTCAAGTCTTCATGCTTACAAAGCAAGAACTTTACTTATGGAGACATCTGTCTCCCTCTCTTTCTCCCTCTCCCTCTCTCTCCCTCTCCCTCTCCCTCTCTCCCTTTCCTTCCCTCCCTCCCTCCTTCCCCCTCCCTCCCTCCCTCCCTCCCCCTTCCTCCCTCCATTCCTCTCTCCCCCTTCCTTCCTCCATTCTTCCCTCTCTCTCTCTCTCGCCCTCTTTCTCTTTCTCCCTCTCTCTCTCTCTCTCTCTCTCTCTCTCTGAGACCAAATGCTTGTACAAGTTATGCCTATAAATAGTGCAGTGCTGTCTAGTGTCTATCTATGTAGGAACTCCATAGATCAAACTAGCCAGAGGCCAGGGAAGAGTCAGGGAAGGAAAAATAGACTCTACATCTGCTGCTTAGGGGTTGATGGGTGGGGTAGATGGATATCTGCTCACACTTCATATTTCTTAAATATACTCATATTGAAGTTGGGAATTCTTTTTCATATGACCATTGGAAGGTAAATGACTCCCAATATCCTGTGTTGTGCTGTGCTGTGCTGTGCTGTGCCGTGCCGTGCCGTGCTGTGCTGTGCTGTGCTTGGCTCATTCCATAGCAGTACTGCTATACCAAAAGAGCCACATTGCATCATGTCCTGGATTATGATCTGTAATATAGCACTTTGATCTACTTTGCTTTAGTAGACATGGAATACCCTTTTTGGACCTCACTTTAAAGGAAGCATGCCTCCTAGTGACGGGAAAGGCAGACCAAAGTCAACCTGTCAACAGTGTCTGGGTCTGTCTCCACTCTAGGGCTTGTCTGCTAACACCAGATCTTACCTGGGCAGCCACAGTCATGGATGGAGTACAACAGGCATCTCAAGGGCAGAACACTTTGGTCCAAGCATTTCTATCTGATGTAAAATGATACAGGCCAGTAGCACTCTGTAGTTTTCCAGTGGGTAGTGAAGGCAGCCTGCACTGCAGTTTTCTTTCTTCAGCTGCTAAGTGGGCCTTCTTTCTTCCTCTCACATGGGCTGATCAATCATCCCAGGAACATCTTGCACACCAAACTGTCTCAGCACTTACTTCCAGAGTACCCAGGCTGTGATATACTTTTGCAGCTTTTAGCAGAGAATTGGTAGCTGTGGATGTGTCTGTATATACATACATGCATGTGATCACATGCACATATGTGCTTATACAAAGGCATGCTTATATTAAAACATGCATATACACACATGTACATATACAAAACACACACACATTCCAGTGTTAGAGAGAAGCCTTGTTCCTTTTCAGTGCTGGCTCCTTCCATTTCCTGATGGTTATTTCTGTCCTTAAGTACCATTTCTCCTTAGCCTGTTGGTCAAAGCACCACCACTATTGACAGGGGACTGAAAAGGATCTGCTATGAGCATCTGTTTGCTTCTAACGTGGACTATCAATAATATCTGCCTTCTCCCTTTTTTCACAACTTTAGGGCTGGGCACAAAATAGACTGAGCAAATCAGAGTCTCATTGAACTGGAGCTAGGGAAAAGTCCTCTTTCTTTCCTGATAGAAAAATATGGAAGTTATAGGCCAAGCAACTTCCTATAGAATCATCTAACACCTGCCCTTTCTTGTAAAAGAGTATAGAAGATAGGTAGGAAGTAGCTGATGCGAGACCACAATCACCCATGCTTATGCCCAGGGTATGCCATAAGATCACAGAAGAGTAAATAGCTTAGATTCTATCACATATTCTTAGATTCTATCATAATATTTGACAAAGCAGTTTCAGGCTTACAGGGATTGTGGAAATGGTTGATCCGGGTCCATATGTGATCAAATTGAGGCCTTGTGGTGGTTACCATTAACACCCAACTTGACAGAATCTAGAATTGCCTTGGTTATAGACCTCTGAGCATGCCATGGGTTTATGTCTTGATTATACTAGGTGAGGTTGGAAGTTCTGCCCACTGTGGGTGGCATCCCCTATATGGAATCATGGGTTACAAAAATAGGGAAAAGGAGTTGAGTCACAGCGTGTATCCCCCCCCTCTATACTCTTTGACAGATGCCTTGTGACTAGGTGTCCCAGGCTTCTGCTGCTGTTGTGGTTTCCCCACCATAACTAATGATAACCTAGTACTGTGAGGCAGTATGAACCTTTTGTATCTTAAGTTGCTTTTGTCAGGGTAATTTATCACAGCAATGGGGAAAGAAACTAAAAGAAGCCTGAGAAAGTTCTACACTGCCTAGCCATGCATGATAAATTTCAAAGGAACAGATATTAAAGAATCAACATATCTATAACAAACAATCAAAGCAGAGGGATCATAGAGTATAAACATTTGAACTGATGACACAGGCCATGATGTATTCATCCTTGGAACTATCAACTCTCAGATCACCCAAATCCTCAGGATCACCCAGAGCCTGTTAAATCATAAACTGGTACCTCCTCCCCATTGGGACTCTGAATGGGTCTAGGGAAGAACTTGAAAACCAGGATTTCTAACATGTTTCCAGATGCTTCTTGATGCCATTGGTCCCAAGGACCAAGTTTTAAAATCCATTTGCTTTGTGATTAGAAGCAGAGGGGAAACAAATGTTGTTGATGTGGAGTTGACTGAGACCCTGAGAGGCTAAGATCCTCAACTATCAATCAACACAAGTTTAATGTGCTGGTGAAATATGACCAGGAATTCAGTGTATCAAGGACCAAAAAAAAAAAAAAACTCATCAAAGAGTTAATAAGAGCTGTGAAGATGAAGGCCTATCATGCCACAGCTATAGAACAAACGCCCTGCAAGGGTGGTTGAAAGCAAGTGTAATTGTTCATGAATTGGGACTGGAGAAGAAAAAGCAGCTTCTTAGAGGTGAATGTGGGGGAAGCAGTTTGAGCTTCATTGTATAATTAAGGGAAAGCTGTGTTTCTGTTTAGGTGGTGGGTGGAAAGAATGCCTGGGTAAGGGCTTGTGGCTCCATGGGAGTTTATTCATTAAACGGGGCAGAATTCCACAGCGCACTGAAGAAGAGGATAGTTGATGGCCTGAGAGACAGATGGGTGCGAGTGGGATTGACTGAATGGGGACAGAGTGGACAGAAGCCAGGTAGGTGGGGCGATGACTAGGCTAGAGCTGTAAGTATGAGGATTGAGGGAAAGGTTTGTGGGATCCAGGCTGTGCTAGTCATGAGGAAAGTAAACTAGGATCTAGACATTCTGCTTTCACTGAAGGAAGTTGAAGGACCCATCTGCTAGGTTATAAAGATGTCTGGTTTTGCTTTGGTAATGGCTTCTTAGTGTTTTACAATCATAATGGTGATTGGTATATGGGGTTACACCAAAGGGTGATATAAGGTAGGCAGGGGAAGTTGTGAGCAAGAACAAGAGGGTGGACTGACTATATCTAATGGGGTTTGTTTTTAACCAGAGGATTTTGTTGTGTAGACAGTGCATGTGCCCCCCACCCTTTGTGTGTGTGTGAGTGTAATATGTTGAAATGATTGGTCTGCACAATTGATATGTTTTATTTCAGTATTGCTGCTTAGTATGTGTCTGAGCATATGGCATTGCATTAAGAGCTATAAAAAGAGAATGTGAGACTTAAACATCAATGGGGGGACTGAAGAGATGGCTCAGCAGTTAGCACTTGCTGCTCTTACCAAGAACTAAAGTCATTTCCTAGCATTCACAACTACCTTCAATTCTAGCTTCAGGGACTCTGACTTTCCTCTCTGGCTTCTGTAGGCACACACATGCACACACACACACACACACACACACACACACACACACACACACACACAAATAGAAAAAAATCCTAAGTGTTAAGGAGAGAAAATATACATTGTTTAAAAAAGTCAAAGTCATTTGAAGTGGACACAGTTGTCCCTCTGTCCTTTGATCAAAAGGTCACAGACCTAAGAATTAAGGTTCTTTTCTTCACCCTATTTGCAATTTTGCAGTGTATAAGCCATACACTAAGCTTCCAGCATGCAATTGGAGACTGTCTAATAGAGTGGAAAGAAAGAGGCTTCAAAGTTATATGCATTGTAATCCCAGTCCCATTTAGTCCAGTTGGATATGAAGGTCTTCAACTCATCTGTAAATGAAAAAAGAAAAAAAAATTGAAGGAGAAAGAAGAAAAAGGATACTTAACCCTGTAGGATTGTGCCTACAATTGAATGAGTGACACGCATGAAGTTCTCAGCACCTTTCTGGGGCTATGTACAGGCCTCAGGCATGAGCTTGTTCTTCCCTGTGTTCTACTCTGATTTGAATCCCTCTACAGATTGTTTTGGGAGGTCCTAGGACTATTCCAGTGTGTAGCCCATGCGGCATAGTTGAACAGATGCGTCCATCCAGCAGCAATACCTTCCAACTGTTGGAGGAGTGGGTTTCTTATTTGGCAGGAGAGTTGCCTCTACTTAACCAGCTCCCTGTTCATGCTGCAGGTCCTTTATCACGCTGTGTGTCCTTTTTCATGCAGCGTGTCCTAGTTTATGCTATTCATATTTGCAAAGTAAGACTTGAGTGTTCTAGAAAGGGTAGGCTGTTCAGCAAAAATTAAGGTGTGTTTCTCTATACGTACATGTTTAAGTGTGGGATCATGATGAGGAGATTCTTGCCAAGTCTCCCTTCTGCCTGACCAATTGCTTTCAGTCAGAGCATCCTGGCAGCTCCTGCTGTACACACCTCTCTCCATCGGCCTCAGTTTTTGAGGTACAGTTTAGTTTCCTAGTTCCTCTCTTTTGGGCAGCCCTGTATGAGAAAGTAGAAGGCCTATATTTATAACATTTGTCACTTCTTGGTGAAGGCAAGCCAGGAGTAACTCTTGTGATATTGTAAATTGTTCAAAACTGTGAAGAAAACACCATTTGTAGCACAACTTGTATATGATAGCTAAACTTTGTCATCAACTTGACTGGGCTTAAGCTCACTTGGAAGACACCTCTGGTCATGTCTGCGAGGGCTTCTTCAGAGGGCTTTACTTGAGGAAGTAAAACCCAACCTAATATAGACAACACTGTCCCATGGGCTGGAGTCCCTGGCTGAATATTCAGGGGATGGGGAGAGGAAATCAGCTGAGCACCAGAATGCCTTTCTCTCTGGTTTGTTTCTGTAGATGCAAAGTGACAGCTACTTCAGGATCCTGCCTCTTTCTTCCAGTGATGAAATGAATCCGCTCAACCTTAAGCTAAGACATCCCTTCCTTCTTTAAATCCCCTTTGTCAGGTATTCTATCACAAAATGAGGAAAGCAGATAATATACTGCATATGCTTTGAGCCTCTCAGAAAACTCAGGTGGTATCCGTTAAAATGAACTGAGGTGGTAAAGATGGATGGAGTCATGTTTTCTTCTGTTTTTATTTCCTACTGCTTTGGGACCACAGAGAGTTGACTTACTGTTCTAGGGTAAAAACTGCTTGTGAGGGCTATGGAAAGATGGCTCAGAGGTTAAGGGTGCTTACTGCTCTTCCAGAGGACCAGAGTTCAGTTCTCAGCATTCATGTGAGGTGGCTTACAACTGCCTGTATCTCTACCTCCAGGGGATATGATGGCCTCTTCTGTCTTCCGAGGGCACCTGCACTCACATGTACAAAATTACACACAAGCACACATACTTACACATCATTAAAAATAATTAAAATAACCATAAAAATAAATCTCCACCAAACCCTGTAAAATGCATATTGAGGTTTGGGGACTACAATAGACTCTAAACTCCAGAAGGAAAACTCTTTCTTTCATGTTTAAGTTGAAAAAGTATGAAGCCAGTTAGCTAACACCCTTTCCTTTAATGTATAAATATTGAAGCAGCTAGCATACAACCTGCTTTAAAGCCTGGATCATCTTATTTTTAGATCCTTGGGTTAGCCACTGCAGGCCAGGAAAATAGAGTTATGGGCATGAAGGAATGACCTTCTTCAACCTGCGTTCCAGTGGACAGTTTTCAAAGGCTGTCTGTCACTTTGAATCTGGTGATCGCTGTCTGTTAAGATGGAAGATGGGCCTTTCTAGAGGAAGTTGGCAGAGTGGACATTTTATCAACGAAGACTTACTTTAGAGTTTGAAGTAGATTCATCATTTCTACCCACACTCTCTTTAGCCTGCTATGCTTTCCCAGCAAGAGAAGCCAGGTATTTTCTCTAGTGATAAACCCATCGTGATGCCCCGTGTTCTTCTTTTGAGGGAGGAACTCAGGGGACTACCATCTCTACTCCTACAGCTTACAAAGCCAGAGACCTAAAGAATTAAGCATTAGTACACTCTAGGTTACACCGTGTGATGGTTTGTACTCAGTCTCAACTTGGTAGGATCCAGAACCTCCTTGGAGACAAACCTCTGAGGATGTCCAGGAAGGGATTTCTTCTAGACTAGTGTCAGCAAGGTGGGACGTATAAACTGCTTGGCTGAATGCAGAAGAGAGAGTGGGCTGAGCACCAGCTAGCAGCCACGGCTCTCTGCTTCCAGAACACAGATGTAATGTGGGCAGCTGTTTTATGCCCCTTCCCTGCCATGATGGATCATAGGCTCAAGGCATAAGCCCGAGTAGACCGTCCCTCTCTTAAATTGGTTTTGTCAGGTGGTTTGTTGACCTTTGAAATTGCCAACACCACAGCATTGCCACATACAAGGCTCACAGTACAGACCTGAACAGTTGAGTAAATAAATAAATAAATAAATAAATAAATAAATATCACTACATTTTTTCCCAGATATTTCTTGGTTTATTAGTTTCTCTTGGGCAGGATTTATAGTTATCCTGGGATGTATGGCCATGTCAGACTGTGATTTTGACCTGCCTGTCTGATACGTGGATGCTCCTTGACCCTGGTCCTGTCCCTACCTTTGTCCTTTTGCTTCCAGGTAAGTTTATGGGCCTACTGAATGAAATAATCTCTCATGAATCCATGGTAGCACTTGAAGGGTGAACCTTGTCTTCTGTCTTACAGACTCTGCTTCCAGAACAGGTAGCTTGCCCCAGGAGAACCCAGTAGTTCACTTCCAGGTCTCAACAGTACTTGGAGTCAGCTAGGTTTCAGAGTAGTTTTAGATCAATCGCAAGAAGGAGGAAGCAGGTGAACCAATTGGTCATTGTCACAGGATTCTTTGCTTTGCACAGTCCAGCAAATTTTCCTTCTTCTGTTACTATTGTAAAGGAGTGGGGGCAACGGAGGTGAGAGAGTAGTCCATGACTATTTAATCATGGCAAAGCAGGAGCATATTATTTAGATAAACTACTTAATAGCAGCACTAGCCCCTCCTTAGTGGGGGGTAGAGGAGATGCTGTCTCAACAGCCCAGCTCCAGTCCTATGCATGCTTTAATCTTGCTTTCCTTTGAGGGGCTCCCATCTCTCCATCAAACTGCATCTCTAATTTAAACAGCTGTTAATAAGGGTTAAATCTGCAGGCTGAGCAGGCCCTTCATTCGTTACTTGCGAAGGGGAGGGGGGAATCAATGGAGCAGGAAGCCAGAGGGGCGTCCATTTTGAAAAGGCGTAATGAATTACGTTTCCTTAGTAAGGCTGGCAACCTCCAGTCCAGCTCCCACAGCCTGCCTTTCACATACCCAAGCCCTCTGTGACATATCAAATTTAATGAGACTGCACAGATCTCAAATAAGGAAGGGGAGCGTTGTTACTACCGCTGCCTGGGCACTTTATTAAGGAGGATCAGAGAGAACTCTCTGGCTTTAAAAAGAGCCCTTAAAGGAGAAGGGTATTTTGGCACGAGTAGAGGGAGGTCTCCGATTGTCATGGTTCAGGTCCCCTCTGGAGCATTTTAACAACCCAAGTTCAGTGTGAGCTTTGGGATCACAGCATTAGCAAACAGTTTCTCAAACCTCAGGACCACTACAACCAAGAAGATTGTGGTAGGTAATTAGGAAGGTTTTGACTTAAGCTATCCCCCCACCCTAAGGCCATTAGAAGCACACAGAGAGAAGCCAACAGCTGTCATCCACGTGATGAATCATCTTGCTAACCATATTTTCCAAATCAATAAATAAATCACTTCTTTGGCCAGTGGGGCTGCACTGAAGCAGACAGTAGAGGGAACATCACGACGCAGAGAGAATACAGCGTTTTTGTTGTATGTTTAAGAGACGGTGCATTATCCAGATACCAAGAGACTTTATTTAATGTGTTGTTCTTGTTAGTAATTCATAAAGCTTAAGAGAGAAAATTCTCTAACCTGGATCTTAAGTGGATTTGTTTACAGTACAAGAAGGGTGAGGGGTAAGCTATGACTTGACACCGAAATTTAGATTAAAGTTCTGGCCAGTTACTGAGAACAAAAGGTGACTGTGACTGGTGATGTGCCAAGCCAAGAAAGTTTGTAACAGGCATGTGCACCTCCAGAAGAAAGATTTTCTTTTTCTGGCTTCCAAAAAATTTTTTTCTTAACCTCCTAATCAGTGTTAATTTTTTTTTCTCTTTTTCCCCCTATGTGAGGAAAAAATGTAAAATAAAATATAACAAAGGATTGTTGACCTTCACATTAATCTGTAGTCATTTGCCAGATACAGGAACTGAGTGATTTATGGTCCTAACATTGTAAGGAGCATGCTAAGAGCCCAGAGTGCTAAGCCATAATGGATTCTTGGGCACAGTAATTAATTATCAATATCTAGCACATAGTAGGAGTAGTATTAATGGCCACTGACATATCGACACACTTCTGTGCTGTAGATGTGGTTATTGTCATTTCACAGATAGGGGCCCACAGCATAGCAATGGGTTTGTGGTCACCTCGCTAGTGAGAAGTAGAGCCAGGCATCTATATCCATTCTTTCTCCTACAAAGCCTGAATGCCTAATCATTAAAAGCCATCTTTGGGGGCTAGAGAGAGAGTTTGGCAGTTAAAGAGCACTTGTTTCTCTTTCAAAGGATTAGAGTTTGGTTCCCAGCCTCCATGCTGAGTGGCTCATAACTCCAGCTTGTAACTCTAGCTCCAGGGGACTCTGGTGCCCTCTTCTGGTGTCTGATGGCACCTGCATGCATGTGTGCATACACATACAGGTAGATACACATACACATAAATAAAAAAAAGATTCTAAAAACATAAAGAAACCAATAAAAAGTATTCATTGTGCTTCAGTGAAGTAAAGTCAACCACAGTTATTGATGTAGTAAATTTGACTTTTCTTTGGCCAGCCTTCTAACCTCATCTTTTAGTCTACAATTGTTAGGTTTGTATTAGAGTTCCTGGTTCAGTTTCATTCCCTATTCACATGATCTTCTCTTCAAAGCCATCCCATCTTTTCCTTAACTTTTCCACTTTGAGCATTATTTTGGCCGTCTTCCTCTGTCCATTGATTGGGCCAAACAGGAAGCTGATCAGTGAGAGGGTTGGACTCGGGCCCAGGACTCCTAATTGAGAAGAAAAGGTAGCAAAGCCATCAGGTAGGTCTAGATCACTGCCTCGCAGAATGGAGTGGCTTCTCTGGAGCACAGAGGCCCAGAAAGAAAAATAACTCAAAGGACACATAGCCAAGAGACTCCATGTGGGATGTGTAGGAACAGGCTCTAGAGGATGGGTCAGAGAGGGAAGCACAGACAACATTTTAACACAGCAACCTTATAGTCAGAGTGCTCTGAGGGGGAACAGTGATGTGATACTCTTAGGTCTTTGCAGATAATATCTTATTTTCTTTCCTTTGGGGCAATTAGCATGAGTTCTTTTCCAGAAAAGTTCCAGGAAGTCCTGCCAAGGTGATGAAGTGATCTCTGTGTCCACTCAACCTCTCTGGCTCTTTGTGTTGGTTCATAGTCTGGTTTCATCTTAGGTAGATAGAGATGGCTCACACTCTGACTTTGCAATTTACTTATTGAAAAGCACATTTGCTTTGGGCCTTGGGTGCTGCATCATGTCTCTCTGCTGTGCCCACCTCTGTGTTTTGAAGCTTCCAAGGTGTTAGGACTTGCTTCCCTGTGCTCTGTCTCTTCTGGCTCCTGAAGCATGTCATATTTTGTCTTTATTGCCAGCTTGACTGGATTTAGAAACACCAAGAAAACACAGCTCTGTGAGAGTGTTTCCAGAATAGTCTAACTAAAGAGGGAAGGGCAGGCCTAGATGTAGATAGCATCACTTCATGAGCTGGGCTCTTGAACTGCGCAAGAAATAAAAAAAGTAAGCAGTGCTCCTGAATGGATTTCTCTTTGCTTCCTAACTATGGGCATAGTGCATCCAACATGTTCTTACTACCATGCTTTTCCTCACATGGTGGGCTGTATGCCTTCTGACTCTGAGACAGAATAAACCCTTTTGCAATTAAGTTACTTTGTGTCAGGTATTTTGACACGGCAATCAGAAAAGTAAGCAATATGTTATAAAACACAGAAACAGACACTATGTACACAGATCATTTTTTCCAGAGGAACCTTTTTTGGTATAATCTCTGAGCATTCTCAGAGAGGCCCTTTGCTTACCCGCTGCTCTTCTGGTCCCACATCAGATCTTGTAGCCTGTAGTCTGTCAGTGGATGAAAGCCGATTTAGTTAGCTTGGAATTAGAAAGCTCTGTAAAACCAAAGCAATTAACCACAGTGGGTTGCAGCAAGAGCCTTCATCTACTTAAAGCTAGGTGTAGCTCTACTTCTGTGGCACAGATAGAAATACACAGAAATCTGAGATGCCCTTCAAAAATATTCCAACAGCTACCAGCAAACGTGTGCCCCACAGAATCCACAATAGCAACACCACTCCTTCAGGTCCTAGTAAACACAGAGTTGCTGACTCTGCTGTAAACTTAACTCATGAAGCACCCACCTAGTGGGACTGTCAGGGGGATGGTGGAGGCTAAGCCTGTTAGTTAAGTACCCGATACACAGAGTATTGAGCCACTGCACTCATATCATGACTAAGAGTGCAAATGAAGGACAGATGTGATAAGCTAGTTACAGACAAACTCCACGAAATCCTTCTTTGTTGAAAACCTCTGGAAATCCACAAGATCAATATGGAGTCCATCAGTCAAGACATCAGAAGGATCTAGACAATGAACAAACGATTCTATGATTTCTCAATGAGTTGGATTTGTAAAAAAAAAAAAAAATTTAAATGTGTAAAAGTTGCACTAGTGACTGCACTTGTAATAACTGAGGCAGTGTCTTGAGAGATAGTCAGTCCACAAGACTTAGAGAGCTAAGGTACTCTCTATGTGTCTTCTACGGTGACAGTCATCACTATAACTGGGATTCCTGGCAAGCCTGCTGGGATCTCTAGGAGATAAATTAGAGAATGGTTAAAAAGAATTGGCAAAGGTAAGTAAAACACCTAAACTAGAAAAAAAAATCCAACACCAATGCTAGCTGATAGTCAACTAAACGACTTGGCTGTGGTGCACACAGCCAGGAATAGAGGTCTTCAGAAGGGCATTCGTAAAGGCGCCAGGGGATGACGGGCCAGCAAGCACCCTTTGATACTGAAGTGTCATACTTGAAGACTGAATTTGATTTCAAAGGCTGGGGCAATACTAGGAATTGGGATTCTCTTTTAACTTTCTGAAGATACTTCAACAAATAGAGTCAAGAGGAACTAGGGAGAGAATTCTGTTCTCTGGGTAGAATTGGCTGAACCATGACTCCTCTCCATAACTTGCCGTCTCTTGTTAGCTCCATCTTGGTGATGGCATGTCCCTGGACAAGACCCAGTGGCTCCCAATTGTATTTCCCACAACCTCATGAGAAACTAAAAGAAAAGAAAGACAGAGGCTTGCCTTGTACCTCAATGGTAGAGTACTTGCCTAATGTGTGTGAAGCCTTGGGTCCAGTTCTCAACACTGAAAAACCAAAACCAACCAAATAAAAGAAACAGGAAAAAAAAAGACAGGAAGGCAGGCAAGAGAGCAAAATGATGGATGGGAAGTGGAGTGGCAGGAAGGAAGGGATCTGAACCAAAGTAATAAGGCATTTGAGTGACACGGAACACAAACCAGGGAAGAAGTTGAAGGTTCACAGTCTAAGAAGACAGTACAAACCAATATTGCCAAAAGGTTAGAATGATTGTGAAGCCAAGGTCAGTTGGCTTGGTGTCTGCCAGAGAAGGCAGTATTGAATTCAGACATTTCAATCTGCAGCTCCAGGTGATCTCAAATAAATCAATGCAAACTAGCTGTGGTCAGACCAGGGTTGTGTGTCAGACAGCCCTCCCTCCCATTCCCCTGGGTCCCACCTGACCTGCTCCCAGAGCAGGGCAGGGAAGGAATGTAAGTGGAATCTGCTAAGGCTGGAGCTCTTCCAGGAGAACAGAACTTAGAACTGTGCAAGAAAGGGATAGAGTGATGCTTGGGAAGACACAGAGTCATCGGGGCAAGGGAACACTATCCACCAAGGTCCTGGAAGCTGGTCCTGACTCTAGGAACTCAGAAGGGCTTTGTT
The DNA here is from genome assembly GCF_008632895.1 of Mastomys coucha. Lineage (NCBI taxonomy): Eukaryota > Metazoa > Chordata > Mammalia > Rodentia > Muridae > Mastomys > Mastomys coucha. The sequence continues at coordinate 35,793,842 of NW_022196906.1, read as the reverse complement.
TACCCTCAGAGTCCATTTCCTCTCCTACCCCAGCTGCTCCCTCCTTTGCGTTTGATACGTTCTGTTTCTCCACAGAGTGGGTACAGTGGAAAGTCAGGGAAAGAGCAACCCAACTCCTGAGGAGTAACTCAGGACTCCACCTCCCTTGGAGGCAGGCAACTAATTCCGGGTTCCAAAATGGCTTTGATGAAATTCATCATGGAGGGCCCTGGGACTTTGCCAGAGAAGATCTTTCCTCTTTCTCCTTGGACTTAGGTTTTCCTTTTATAGAGGTGAACCCAAGGGAAACAGTTTTAAAGGTGTTTTTTTTTTAGAAAGAATTAGAGAAGACTTATTCTTAGATTATCCAACAAGAAGTTTGTATTCCAAGATTGTAGCTAGTCATGGCTGGGAAGATGGCTTAACTAGTAAAATGACTGCCAGTTAAAGTCAAGGACTTGAGGTCAGATCCTCAGCACCCACATGGAAAAGCTACTTAAGTACACTGGCGCATGCCTATAGTCCTAGTTCTGAGGAGGGAGAGATAGGAAGGACCCCTTGAGATTGCTGGCCTCCCACCCTAGCCAAAGCAGTGTTAAACAGGTTCACTGAGAGATCCTACCTCATAAAAGGAAGAACACACAAACAGGCATGTGTAGTTTATATACCTGCATGCATACACACACACACACACACACACAGACAGAGAGAGACAAGGGAGAGAAGGAGAGGGAGGGAAGCAGGAGAGGGAGGGAGAGGGAGAAGAGGGAGAAGGAGAGGGAGAAATAAGAGTGCTTCCATATCCCTGTAATCCCAGAAGTGGTAGTAGGAAGATGGGAAGTTCAGTATCATTCTAAAACACATAGTAAGTTCTTCCAGTCTGGTCTACATGAAACCCTGACTCAACAAAACAATACAAGGGGGAGACTAGGAAGTAAGGGTTGGAGTTCAAAAGGGATTTAACAAGGAGAGAAAGGAAGTAGCAATGGAAAGACAAGAAGAACTGAGCATAAGTTGTGGACTTGTTGATAAAGAGCAACAAGCTTAGTGGAAAGCTCCAGTGTGGAGCAACGTTTGCACCTGCTTAACTTCTTAAGCAGTTATTATATTATACACTAGCCAGCCTACCTACTACAAACCTAGAAAGTTAACTTCCACATTGTTCTCATGAGGAAAAGTCTTTTCAACTCTGTTTTTTCCCCTCTCTTACAGAGTCTGGAACTATGCATTTAGGGACACATGTGGCTGAAAGTAGGAAGTACCCTGAGGCATACTTTATGTATGCATACATATGACTACAGGTGCATTTGTGCCGCTGGGTAAATTTCTCTGTAAATTTCTCAGCCACAGATGGTTACACCATCAAGCACAAATGAGTTCACCAGATAAAAATGACCAGAACTCCCCAGGGAAAATGCCTCTACAGTATTCTAACTACCCAACAGTACTATATGAAGCCAGAGGGTAGAGGGAGGAGTGTGGGGGAAAAATCTTCCAGTCATGAAGCAAGCGCCTAACATGTGGGACTGAATGGGCCAGAAACCCTTTTCATATTTAATCTGACAATTCGTTTCCTTTAATCCCCTTTTTTAGAATAGTGTTTCAACATACTGTGCAATTGAGACAATCCCTTCTGGTAAAGTGTCTTAGAGAGAGACCATTTCTATTTGAAAAGCCATCTGTGAGGGGCTGGAAGGCACACAGCTGCAGACAGCTGTGGTGGGGGGGAGGGGGACTGGTACTGAAACAGGATCCCGGGAGAAGTGAATTGGGTTTGCAGGCCCTGAGGCTGTCTGGGTGAAGACTCGTCAGCACAGAGGAGAGGCTTCTATGCTATCTTGGCCAAGGCTTCCTTCTTCTCACTTACCAGATAGAACTAAACCAAGAGATCCCAGAACACTTAAGGACCAGAACCTCTTCTTATAATTTACACACACACTCAGGTAAACAAACACAGACACAGGCACGAACTTACAAGTACAAAACCACAGACACATACAGACATAAAGATACACATAGAGACATGTATAGACACAAAGATACACACACATGGGTACATAGACACACACAGAGACACAGAGAAAGAGACAGATATACAAACACATGTAGACATTCACACAGACCCAAACAGTTATAGCCAGCCTCACATACAGACACAGATACACACACACACACACACACACACACACACACACACACACACACACACCCTTAACTCCCTCTGATTTGCAGAGTAGACTCTCTCCCAACCCAAAAGATGTCACTTAGGAACTCCAGATTAAAATGCATCAAGGTCAAAGCATTTTGCAAGAGAGCATTTGACAGAGCTAAATGTAGCCCTGTTCCAATTGCTCGTAATCTATTTACCCCAAGTGCCCCTAAGCTGCACACACAAGTTCACTGGAGAAGACATGTCTCTTTTGCAAACATGGTTTTCCCTATGGGAATCCCCTCATCCTAACTCTAAAAGACAGCATAACACAAATAGTGCTTCTCGGTGTGAAACTCCCAGACTTTGTTTTGGACTTCCACTGCCACTGAGAGTTCCTTACTTACCAATCTACTGCACCTGTGCCTTGGGTATATAGCTACCTTTTGTCATTTAAGATGTGTCCAGAGAAACCATGATACTTTAGCTCATCAGGTAAATGTGGCTAGGCTGTCAGGCAGGGACAGAAGACTCAGGCTATCAACCAGAAATGTATTGGGGAGGCTTGGGTGAGCAGCAGAGGGTAAAAAGGAAGGCTTCTAAGATAAACCCAAGGAAGGGTTCTGACAGTAAGAGGGAGAAGAAGACTAAGAACATTTCTTCTTCAAAGCTGGCCGAGTGGAAGTGCTCTGAGAGTCTGTCTTTTAGGGTAAGAGAACAGGCTTGCCACCTACAAGGGAGGAAATGCTAATGCTGCCCATTAGCATTTCATGCAGCTTGTGACCTTGCTGGACAAATCACTTCATTTGAAGGTTACAAAGTGTGTCAGTCATTCACCTTGCTGCTGTGACAAAGTGCAACATAAAGGCTCAAAGTTTCAGAGGGTGTAGACCATCATGGTGGGGACATGTGCACTCTGTGGGAGTAGGAAAAAAAATGCTGTCCACATGGTGTGGATCAGGAAGTAGCTCAAACCAGGCTAGCACCAAAGGCAGGTACGACGTTCAAAAGCTGGCCAGTAGTGATCAACTTCCATGAGCCCCACCTGAATGGAGATTTAAAATGTTTCTACTTACATCTCTTTGTTTGTTTGGTATGTGTGTGTGTGTGTGTGTGTGTGTGTGTGAAAGAGAGAGAGAGAGAGAGAGAGAGAGAGAGAGAGAGAGAGAGAGAGAGAGAGAGAGAGAGGAGGGAGGAAGAGAGGGAGAGAGAGGGGAGGGGGAGGAAGGGAGAGGGAGGGAGAGAGAGGAGAGGGAGAGGAGAATGGAGGTCACAGGATAACTTGCAGAAATAAGTTCTGATTGAACTCAGGCAACCAGCTCCTTAGTTGGCTGGGCCATCTTGCTGGCCTGCCTTCCCTATTTTGATGATTCAATCCTGATGGGTTTATTTGTTCTGATCTTCTAAACTGCTAATTGGATCCCATTACGAGTTTTCTAATAGAAGAGGTCATCTCCAATCATGTGGAATTTATTGAAAGGCATGTGGGCAATGCTGGTAATGATGGGCTAAATAAATATTTGTTTGGATGGGAGCTCAGGAGAAGGATGCTGTCACTTTTATGTAAAATAGTTCCATGAGTTGCCAGGTGTGGTGACATGCACTGTGATACCAGCGTGGAGAAAGCTAGAGCAGATGGAGCTCATGTTCAAAGCTAACTTGGGCTACACAGGACACTCTGTCTCAGAAAACAAACACATTCCCGGGAATATGCCCGAAGGAGTATAAGTCCACTTAATGCAGAGATAGCCAGCCCACGGATGTTTATTGTGTTAGTATTCACAACAGCCAAGTTACAGAATCAACCTAGGTGTCTATCACCAGCTGAATGTAGAAAGGAAATGTAACAGGTGTATAAAGGGGCATGTTATTCAGTCATAAAAAGAATGAGTAGTATCTTGTTTTTAGGAAAATAGAATTGAAAATCATTATATTAAGTAAAATAAGTCAGATTAAAATCACATTTTCTCTCATGTGTGGATCCTAGAACACACACACACACACACACACACACACACACACACACACCTTGAAAATACAATGGGAACTCTTTGGATAAAGGACTAGGGGAAGGAGAGTGGAGAGAAAGAGGGTATAGTGTAAATGTCATCAAAGTCATAATGAGTGACAATGTCGATATACTCTATATGCTGAGTAAGGAAAAGTAGCACTTATAGTTCTGAGGGGTGCATTTGGGTCTCCTTAGTTGTACCACTGTTACCATCTTTCAAGTGTTTATGAAAAGGAAAGATGGATACCTTGAAAAAGCACCTGTGTACTGTAGGAAGGCAACCTGTAGACAAGTGCCATGGCCTCTGATAGATCTACATTTATTTGATTTTAAGATGAGCTTTTGTTTTCTTTCTTTCTTTCTTTCTTTTTTTTTCTGGCCCTCAATACATGGCATTTTCTTTCTTTCTTTTATTAGATATTTTCTTTATTTACATTTCAAATGCTCTCCCCTTTCCTGGTTTCCCCTCCAAAAAACCCCCTTGAGCATTCTCAGGACCAAGGGATTCTCCTCCCATTGATGAGCAACAAGGCCATCCTATGCTACATATGCATCTGGAGCCATGGGTCCCTCCATGTGTATGTACTCTTTTGATGGTGGTTTAGTCCCTGGGAGTTCTGGGGATACTGGTTGGTTCATAATGTTGTTCCTCTTATGGGGGTTCAGCTCCTTGGGTCCTTTCTCTAGCTAGCTCCTTCATTAGGGACCCTGTGCTCAGTTCAATGGATGCCTGTGAACATCCACTTGTGTATTTGTCAGGCACTGACAGAGCCTCTCAGGAGACAGCTATATCAGGCTCCTGTCAGCCAGCACTTGCTGACATTCACAATAATGTCTTGGTTTGATGATTGTATATGGGATGGATCCCCAAGTGAGGCAGTCTCTGGATTATCATTCCTTCAGTCTCTGTTCCATACTTTGTCTCTGCAACTCCTTTCATGGGTATTTTGTTCCTCCTTCTAAGAAAAATCGAAGTATCCACACATTGGTATTCCTTCTTCTTGAGTTTCTTGTGGTTTGTAGATGGTATCTTGGATATTCCGAGTTTCTGGGGTAATATTCACTTATCAGTGAGTGCATACCAAGTGTGTTCTTTTGTGATTGGGTTACCTCACTCAGGATGATACTCTCCAGATCCATCCATTTCCCTAAGAATTTCATAAATTCATTGTTTTTAATATCTGAGTAGTTGAGGGACATTTGGGTTGTTTCCAGCTTCTGGCTATTATAAATAAGGCCACTATGAACATAGTGGAACATGTGTCCTTATTATATGTTGGAGCATCTTCTGGGTATACGCCCAGGAGTGTTATAGCTGGGTCTTCAGGTAGTACTATGTTCAATTTTCTGAGGAACCACCAAACTGATTTCCAGAGTGGTTGTACCAGCTTGCAATCCCACCAGCAATGCAGGAGTGTTCCTCTTTCTCCACAACCTTGCCAGCATCTACTGTCACCTGAGTTTTTGATCTTAGCCATTCAGACTTGTATGAGGTGGAATCTCAGGGTTATTTTGACTTGTGTTTCCCTGATGACTAAGGATGTTGAACATTTCTTTAGGTGCTTCTTAGCCATTCGGTATTCCTCAGCTGAGAATTCTTTGTTTAGTTCTGTACTTCTGGTGGAATCAGCATTCCCTGACCTCATGTACTGCAGAGTAATTGTGATTAAAAACTGCATGGTATTGGTACAGTGACAGGCAGGTAGATCAATGGAATGGAATTGAAGACCCAGAAATGAACCCACACATCTATGGTCACTTGATCTCTGACAAAGGAGGTAAAACCATCCAGTGGAAAAAAGACAGCATTTTGAACAAATGGTGCTGACTCAACTGGCAGTTAGCATGTAGAAGAATGCAGATGGATCCATTCTTATCTCATTGTACAAAGCTCAAGTCCAAGTGGATCAAGGACCTCCACATAAAATCAGATACACTGAAACTAATAGAAAAGAAAGTAGGGAAGAGCCTTAAGCAAATGGGCACAGGGGAAATTTTGTGAACAAAACAGTAATAGCTTATGTTCTAAGATCAATAATTTACAAATGGGACCTTATAAAATTGCAAAGGCAAAGGACACTGTCAGTAGGGCAAAATGTCAACTAACAGGTTGGGAAAAGATATTTACCAATCCGACATCCAACAGAGGGCTAATATCCAATATATACAAAGAACTCAGGAAGTTAGACTCCAGTGCTTTTGTTTTCTACAGGAGTGTTTCACCATTACCCTGATGGTTGGGAAGGAAAACCACGGGGATGCCATAGTTTGAATGTGTCTACCACAGGTTCCTGTGTTGGTAACACATTAAGGGGCTTACTCAGGACATTTGTGTATCACTAAAAACACAATTCTTAAACTGTCTGAAGAGAGGCCTGTGGTATTGGAAGTAAACCTTGTTCCCTAGAGGAGCACTGGATACATCTGTGAATGTTATTTTAAGAACATTGCTTGAGTGAGAGAGTGGGAAGTCGGTTAAATAGTGTAAATCTGGACTTTGTAAGAGCACTGATAGTGTTCTGAGATAGCAGTCAGTGTTTACCAGGGGCCCAACACTTCTTACCAAATGCAAAGTGGATGAAAACCGAGAAATGTGACAGGAGAGAGGAGGAAAGAGAGAAAGAAAAGGAGAGAGAAGGGAACAGAAAGGGTAGGTTCACATAGTAGGCAACCATCCAGGCCTGATGTCACAATCCGGGAGGAGTGAGGCAGAATTCATGCATAGTGCACAATGAGCTCATCTATACATCTGATGGACTGATCAATGTATGTCTGAGGACCCTGGACTGTGGCTTTTCTGTCAGGTGAGAATGCTGGCTTTGGAAATCTGAGTTCCAGGAGTTCCCTTAGAAAATCCAAGGTCAGGAGGAGTTTGGAAGAGCCAGGGGCTTAGGAGAACTCTGATTGTGGTTATTGTCCTGAACCTGGGTCTGTCTTCATTAGACAATGCCAGGTAGGGACTGTGCCACAAAGAAATGGCTGATCTTCTTACTGTTTGAACTCCTGTTCATGATTAGGCATGTGAATGTCAAAGAAAGAAGGGAGCTGCCAGGACACAAGTGGACTAAATGCCCTTGACGGCAGGAATGGGCAGGGTTGAGTCCACAGGGATCATTAGAACAGCTGCAGGCATGGTACCCAACAACCATCTTTGGTGAGATAGAAATTTTGCCTGTTGTTGTTCCAGGTGATTTCTGGATATCACACCCCACCCACCACCAAACCTCTAACTGTTTTATACAATAGAAACCCCCTTTAAGCCACTATAATGCAATGGATGAGCTGTTATTGCCTCCAACTTTTGTTCTGAATTCAGTTAAAAAGGTCCATTTGCCAGATGCATAGTGCAAGCTGCAGCTCACAGCTACAACAAATCACCAGGCCAGTGGAATGAGTTCTGGGATTATATTCCAGCTCTTATGTGCCAAGCAGACTGTCTTTAAAAAATCATTTCACTTATTTTGGCTTTTGGTATCTTTCATTTCGATGAAAACAAACAAATAAACCATAGCTTGGTGTGGTGGCTTAGGGCCTCATGTCCAAGCCTGGGCCACTGTAGTGGTTTGAATAAGATTCCACCTCACACCAGTCAGAATGGCTAAGATCAAAAACTCAGATGACAATAGATGCTGTCGAGGTTGTAGAGAAAGAGGAACACTCCTTCATTGCTGGTGGGATTGCAAGCTGGTACAACCACTCTAGAAATCAGTTTGGTGTTTCCTAAGGAAATTGGACATAGTACTACCAAGGGACCCAGCTATATCACTCCTGAGCATATACCGAGAATATGCCCCAACATGTAATAAGGACACATGCTCCACTATGTTCATAGCAGCCTTATTTATAACAGCCAGAAGCTGGAAACAACCCAGATGTCCCTCAAAAGAGGAATGGATGCAGAAAATGTGGTACATTTACTCAATAGAGTACTACTCAGCTATTAAAAAACAATGAATTTATGAAATTCTTAGGGAAATAGATGGATCTGGAGGATATCATCCTGAGTGAAGTAACCCAGTCACAAAAGAACACACATGGTATGCACTCACTGATAAGTGGATATTAACACAGAAGCTCGGAATACCCAAAATACCATCCAAACCACAAGAAACTCAAGAAGAAGGAAGACCAATGTGTGGATACTTCGATTTTTCTTAGAAGGAAGAACAAAATACCCATGGAAGGAGTTGCAGAGACAAAGTATGGAGCAGAGACTGAAAAAAATGATAATCCAGAGACTGCTTCACTTGGGGATCCATCCTGTATACAAGCACCAAACCCAGACACTATTGTGGATGTCAGCAAGTGCTGGCTGACCGGAGCCTGATATAGCTGTCTCCTGAGAGGCTCTGCCAGTGCCCTACTAATACAGAAGTAGAGGCTCACAGCCATCTATTGGACTGTTGAGCATAGAGTCCCCAGTGAAGAAGCTAGAGAAAGGACCTAAGGAACTGAAGGTATTTGCAGCCCCATAGGAGGAACAACATGGCTCCAGCTGCATATGTAGCAGAGGATGGCCTAGTTGGTCATCAATGGAAGAAGAGGCTCTTGGTCCTGCGAAAGCTCTATGCCTCAGTGTAGGGGAATGCCAGGGCCAGGAAGTGGGAGAAGGTAGGTTGGTGAGCAGGGGGAGGGGGAGGAAATAGAGTTTTTTTTTTTTTTCGGACGGGAAATCAGGAAAGGGGATATCATTTGAAATGTAAAGAAAGAAAATATCTAATAAGAAAAAGAAGCTGGAAAAAATAATAAAAAAAAAGTTTGGCCCCCATAGGCTCATATATTTAAATACTTAGCCTTCAGTTGGGGGAACTGTTTGGGAAGACTTGGAAGGTGTGACTTTGTTGGAGCAGGTGTGTCACTGGGTGTAGGCTTTGAGGTTTCAGAAGTCCACACAATTCCAGTTCCTCCCTCCCCAATGCCTTTCCCTTATGGATCAGATGTAAGCTCTTAACTACAGTTTCAGCTTCTTCCTGTCTGCTCCCATGCTTCCAGCCATGAAATCAGGTCATGGAATCTAACCCTCTATAAATTTGAGTCCCAAATTAAACAATTTCTTTTAGAAGTTGTCTGTCATGGTGTTTTATCACAGCAATAGAAAATGCCGGGCAGTGGTGGCACACGCCTTTAATCCCAACACTTGGGAGGCAGAGGCAGGTGGATTTCTGAGTTCAAGGCCAGCCTGGTCTACAGAGTGAGTTCCAGGACAGCCAGGGCTACACAGAGAAACCCTGTCTCAAAAAAACCAAAAAAAAAAAAAAAAAGAAAGAAAGAAAGAAAGAAAGAAAAGTAGCTAAGACACTCATGTAGGGAGTCCTAGGCCAGCCTGGGCTACCTTGCCTCAAAACCCCTTTCCTCAAATAATTTCATCATGAAATATCCCATCAGGCAATGTGCACATGCATGTACTTATATGTGTGATCAATATAATACTTACTGCCCAACTCATCCACTCACATGGAATAGTCCCAGTGCCTTTGATGACTGTGTGTGTGTTGACTTTTTATCACCTTCTTTGATCCTTGTACATATTCTTGTCTCGTACACAAAACACCCATAACATTTTTTTTCTATTTTTCAACTCATTTTTTTATTATCAATCTCTGGGCATTCATTAGCAATCCATTACCAAAATCTGTGTGTTTTAGACTTTTTGTGAATCATCTTAGCTCAGCATGGAGCTTGGTTTTCTTCATGTATAAGTCGGAGGCATGAATTTGTTTGTTATTTGCTTCCAATTAACAAGAACTTCTCTTGGGTTTACAAAGATACTTGCTAGAAAGATCTAGTGCCATTCTCAGACACAGGAGGCCATCAGCAAGCCTCAGGACAGACCGGTTTAAGACAGCTTCTGGGATTTCAATAGTAGAGTTGATAACTTTTTCAGTGGTGCTACCACTGACTAACAGCTCCAGGTGTATTCTGGCCCTTTATTAATTCTTCAAACAATCTAATTGGCTCCATCTAGCCACATGTTCCTCCTGGCACTCAGAGCAATGGTGTCCTATGGTTGGCAGCCCCTCAGAGGTACATGAAGACTGAGTAAGGCATTTATCTGAAGGAAGTAGGACTGGGCTTGCCTTCTTCTTGTGAGTTGGTTAGGGTAAGGAGCCTGCGATACCACATTCTGAAAGTCCTTAAAGAATTGGCATATGAAGTACTTCATATAACATATTTACAACAGGAACAAAACTCCTTTCTAAGTGCTTATACTGCATTAGGTACCATGTTGAATGCCAAAAATGCAAAGATGAAACATATAACCTTCCTGTAAGTATGAAGAAAGAAGTAGGCATGGAGTCCTGTACTTGACTGTCTCTTTAGTTTTTCTTATATTACGAGGACACAATTATCATTATGGCCACTTTACAGATGAAGCCCATGGGTTGAATTTTATGCCCAATTATTGATTAGCCTAGAGAGGAAGTACAGGGTCATGACTTTAAGGCAAAATGACCTTGCTATAGAGGTGAATTTTAGTAGAGACAGCTAGATGTTGAATCTAGAAAAGTAGAAATTTGAATGCTAATGAGAAATTTATCAGGAGGCACCATGACAATAGGAAGTTCATCCCAGGCTGAGGGATATACAAGGAAAATTCTGGGAAACAGTTATGGATGTGAGTGTTCAGAAGTGGGGACCACAGTAGGGTTGCCTCTCCCTTCCCCACTTCTGAGCTAATTTCTTGTAGTTTAATATAAATGCATAGAAAACTTTTGTTTTAAATTTTCATGTTTATCTTTTCCTGAGTAATAATTCCACTCAAGAAAAACCATTCTGGGTGGTAACGAGGGTTCAGGATTTATTTACTTAAGATGTGGGCAAAGCCCTAATCAAAACCTCTATCAACATCTAAGCTGGCATTTCCCCAGTGTGCTTTGTGAAAACTCTTGCCTAAGGCTTTCAGATTTGGTTTGCTGGTTACAATAATATACTTCCCCAATTGCCAAGGCTTTGTGTGCATCTGTTGTATGTTTAAAGTGGAACCTCATGGAAGATTTGTAGGCTTAGGTCACAAAGGCAGCTTGGGAGTTGTATCCCATCAGATTCTCCACAGGACTCAGTCGCTTTGTGTGACGATTTTCAATAGAGTGTTAAGCATCCTTCCTTACCTTAGTCATTACTTTCAACCTTGGGCTCAGAGGACGTCAGCTGTCATGATGGGGCCATGAAGTTGTGCTCTCTGGGGAAAATCCAGTTGGCATGTGTACTGACATGGTCAAACAGAAATAGGTTGATTTCTATGCAGGCTGTATAAGAGAAATGCGGAAGCACTGAAATCAGCTCTGAAGGTTGGACATTTAGGAAAGGTTAATTTGCAGGAAGTATCGAATAGGGCTGTGGGACATGGTACTGAATAGGGAAGCAGAGGAACCTATTTGCATAATTTATATGCTCATTTCAGCTTCCACAATTAATTGTGAAACTTTGCTTTAAGCATTTATCACTTAAGTGTATCATTCTGAGAAGAAATAATATATGTTAAAAGTGCTTGGACATACATTAGAAAGCCCCGGTAAATGTTCAGTGCTCCCACTTTTGTCTTAGAAGATAAGGCAGGTTGGCTTTCTCTCTCCCTCCCTCCCCTTCCCTCCTTCTCTGTCCCTCTCCTTTCCTTCATCTTCATCTCCATCTCTACCATCTCCAGCATCTCCATCTCTCTCTCCCTCTGAACAGATTCATTGGCATAATTAACTGGAAGGAATGGAGCTAAAATTCTGGCTTTTGTGATTTTTGAATTTCTTTCATTAGAGATCCAAGTAGCCTGCAGGATGCTCTCTCTGATTATGGAAACCCCTTTGCAGATTGCAAGATTTCAAATGGAAATTTAATGGGCAGAATATTTCCATTTTCATAAGCAGCTTGTGACACTGCAAACTATTTCTCTGGATGCTCCTGAGAAAAGCTGTATGTTTTAGCCAGTCCCTACAATCCATGCTCCCAGCATCCTGTTCAACATTACTTTTTGTCTTCACAATGACCCATAAAATAGAGGAGAATAAAACTCAGCATCTCACCCCCTCCATTAACCCAGCAAAGCATTGACCTACCTTCAGCTGGTCCCTGCTCATTTCTGTTGCCTCCACTAGTTGCATATTCTTAATATTGCAGAATAAATGAGTCTAATTAGGAACATACATCTCTGATTGAAGGAAACAATTTACTGCTTTCCATGAACACTAAATTTAAAAGAAATAGAGCAACACAGAGCAGGGTCATTCTCTCTCTCTCTCTCTCTCTCTCTCTCTCTCTCTCTTTCTCTTTCTCTCTCTTTCTCTCTCCCTCTCCCTTCCTCCCTCTTTCCCTCCCTTCCTACATTCTTTCCCTTCTTCCCTTTTCAGTTCCCTCCTCCCTTCTAATTATTCTGCATTTTCTGACCACACTAATTCTTCTGACTTGGTATTTCAGTATCCCTAACTGACATCTTGCCTGTCAGGTTTTTCTCTCAAGTCATTGTTCTTACATATTTTTTCCTGTCTTACAGATAATGTGAAACAGATATTTTCTGAAATTTACTTCTAGTTTGTATAGTAAATTATTTCCAGAAGTTAACTCTTTTCTTTTGTTCTGGAAAAATCTCCCTTCCCCTGCAGAATTACATCGATCTGTCCATCAACTACTTAGCTGTCTGCCTGTCCTAGCTATCAATCTATACATACGCATATTCTCTCATCTATCCATCCACAACCCATTCACTCATTCACCCATCCATCCATCTACCTACCCATTAATCTATCTACCTATCCACCCATCTTTCCATCCACCCATCCATCTACCTATCCATTAACCCATATATCTATCCACCCATCTACCCATCCAATGATCCATCCGTCTACCCACTCATAATAATGGCTTATCAAGAGCAGATATACACAGAAAATGTTGACCAGTGCAAAAAAGGTGTAACTTACCCCTTACATTCATACTTACCCCTTACATTCATACTGGAATCTAAAAAGAGATGCTTAACTTTAAGCAGGATATAAAATTTCTACTCTTTAAAAAAAAATGTGTGAGCTGATGAGATGGATCAGTGAGTAAGGACGTTTGCCACTAAGCCTGATGATCTGAGTTCAATGCCCTGAAGCCTGAAAGAAAGAATTGATGTCTACAAGCTGTTCTTCTGACCTCCATTGTGCATACCACACACACACACACACACACACACACACACACACACACACACTACTCTCATGAGTGCACATACACACACACAGAGACACAGAGATAGAGACAAAGAGACAGAGGTAGACACACACATACAACACACACAGAGAGCAAGAGAGCGAGAGAGAGAGTGAGAGAAAGAGCGAAAGAGAGAGCAAGAGAGAGAAAGAGAGAGAGAGAGACAGAGAGAGAGAGAGGTTATGAGTACTGTGGTTTTCACTCATTCCTAGTGGCATGTCCATTTTGAGGAGACATTAAAATGCTGTTTTCTATTCCTTTTTAGGAGATTGACCTGTCTATTAGGAAAAATCAGGAACCCATTTAAAAGTGTTCATAATATATAATTAGATATCAGAAAAGATGCTTGCATAAAAGGCTGTGCATGGTTAGACAATGACTGCACAGAGCAAAGGAAGTTCATTAAAGAAATAATCTAGGCTTTACAAACAGGTCATATTTGAAAAATTAAAGAGGAAGACAGAGGCTACTATGGAGGGTTGGCTATTTTCTCCATAGTTCCTGAGGGCTGTGTAGGTATATTAACTCATTTCATCCTTATAGGAACCTATGACAAAGTCCTACTAATACATTATTCTATAGATAAATACCTTTCAGAACAGCAAGGCTAAGTGGAAATTTAGCTGGTGATAGTGAAAATTGAACTGTGGCCAATGGGTAGGCGCTCTTAGCCATCATGCTGTTGTACTCTGCCTACTGGAGATGGGAGGAAAGGGAAGCCTCATAAGGAAAAACTTCTCTCCTATTTGCCTGCCTCAGCCAAGGAGGATTTGATTATTATTTTCCATGAACTCTGTCCAGGGAACTACAGCAATGGGTTAATTTTTTTCCTTTGGCTAAGTTTTTTTCCCCAGTAAAAATAATATTAATACAAAGTTCAGATCCTATGATTTATTGCCTGTTTGAAAATCCTTTTCGTCACTGTATATTTTACCAGTAAATATTTAATCTTTGGCACCAAATGCCACCCTGTATATTAACTGTAGACTTCATATTTTATAGGAAGCTAAATTCTGAAATATTCTAAGAAGAGAAAGACTTTTCATATCAATAGTCCAGTGACAGACTGTGCCAAAAGCAATCCAAAATAATACCTCTTGGTCATGGTAACCTTTCGACAAGCATGCTTGATGAATGTAAAAGCACCCCCCCTCGTCTTGTCTGCATTCGATTACACTTGCTGCACAATCCCAAGTTCTTATCCTAAACAGTTGCCTTGTGCCCAAAGACATGACCAAGAATAAATATCCTGGCTGGAGGTTTCAAGCTTTTGCATGGGTGGCCTCATCTAACTGACGATTTTCTTTTCCTGTCTTTGAGGCTATGGTTTCAAAAACTTAAAACCACCAGACCCAGAAAAGATAAATCTCTCTCAGTTTGCTCCAGAAAATCTAAACCCAATAAAATCCACGTTGGTGGTTTCTGTACAGTACTATTCATCTGTCTCTCAGGAACAGGCTTCCAGGCTCTCCCTCCCTCTCCGAGCGATGCATTTCACTGTGTTTTGTGATTTTAAACCATCACTCTGCGCTTCCTCTCCTCTCTGCTCTTGCAATAGCCTCTACTTAAAAATACTCCATACCTTCCTAGCCTGCTCGTGCCCTTCATGCCAGTCACTGTGTGGGCAAGGCTTTCATGCTCCCCTAGTTATCTGAACAACATCCAGTTTAAAAGTTGAACTCAAATGAACGTTAGTTCAAAACTCAGTGCAAAAAGCCCGTCTTTAACAAAGCCTTCTCTGATTTCAGGAATACATGATCCTATACAGTATTCTTAATTATCATCTCTAACAATTAATTAATAATTAACCTTCCTATTTTGGATATTCTTATTTTCTTATAATTTTTTAGGAACACTAAACTAAAGATTTCAAGCAAATTGTTTGGAGAAAGGTTAAAGTAATAAAGACACACAAAAGAAAATTTAAAAATGAGCAACAACTATAAAGAAAGACAACAGTTCCTGACTCCAGTGGCTTGTAGTTTAATTCTGAGTTCTAGTTTGCTTTCTGTTCCCGGGAAAAACACCATGTCCAATGAAACTCAGGGTAAGAAATGGTTTGTTTCAGTGTCCAGCTTACAATTCATCACTGAGGGCACTTAGGGGAAACAAACAGGACCATGAAGCAGAAACCATGAACAAATACTGCTTCCTGGATCCTGGGACCCTCATGCTTAGACAATTTTCTTACGTAGTCCAAGGCCACTTGCCCAGGGAATGGTGTGGTTTCCCAAGGGCTGGGTCCTCAAAAATTAATTAACAATCATCATTATCCCCCACATCCCTGACCACAGAGCTCTCTGGTTTAAGCAATCACTTAATTGAGACTCCCTTCTTAGGTGACTGGGCTGTGACAAGTTGACAGTTAAAGCTAATTAGGACATACACATCTTAGAAATGACACATTTCTCTATATAAACACCTGTAGAAATATTCCCAGAAACTTCACTCAGAGAAGCAATTGCTCAAAAACAGGAAAGTAGGGGCCTACGAAAAGAAGATCCTTCATGGTATATATGTACAGTATATACAGATTAGCATACAATGTGAATGAATAAAAGAAAAAAGTAAAATGTCGTAGATGACATTATGTAATTCCATCTGTCTAAAAGTCTATACTGTTCTGGTATCATGGTTCCTGTCAATGAAGGAGAAGCCTGAGAAAGCAATAGAGAGCTTAGGAAGATCACTTTTGTGGTGATCAACATGTTCATTGTTTGAGTTATGTTGATGATTTTAGGGTTCTAAACATATACCAAAAGTCATAAAATTATAAGCTTTACACATATGCAGTCCATGTCAATGACACCCCAATAACAGATTTTTTTCTTTGACTTCTTCATAATGATTCAGTGGGAAATAGGCATGAAAATTTACAAATTTTAAAAAGCCCAATAAGAGCAACAAAGAAGGAAGTGAACAGAACCATTTTAAAGAAAGCACCGACAGAGAGCAGTGCATGTATGTGCCAGCAGCATGTGAGAACAAGCTGCAAATTGTATAACATGTTAAGGAATTACCACTGGGTGCTGCTTTCCTTACTCTCCTCACTCCTGACAAGAGGCAACTTGTGGGAAGAAGGGTTTGTCTCGACTCACAGTCTGAGGGGCTACAGTCCACCATGGCACCAGGAGAAGCATGGTGACAGGAAGTGAACATGCCAGTCGCTCCGTGGTGTTGCCTTTGTGCCCGCAGAGCAGACAGTGAGCAGGAAGTGGGCCTAGCCCTTAGTGACTCATCTCCTTCCATAAGCATTGACCTCCTAAAGGTTCCACAACCTCCCTAGAGAGTGCCAAAAGTCAGACTCTGGTAGTGGCTTCATTGTGTGGAGCAGGAGACTTGTGGCATAAGCATACATAGCTGATGTGATGGATGAATGGAAACCCTTAATTTCCCCGTGACACATGCTGACTAATGTCCTCAGCACAGCTAGGACTCAAACTATTAGAACCCTTTCTGGCCAGCCTATACCAGACTGCTCCTAAAAAGGAACTATTTACTTATCAAAAAATCATTTGAGTTGACTCCCAAATTATTCAGTTCCCACTGTACCTGGATCCAAAAATGTATATCTTAATTTGACTTCACATAAAGCAACGGACTGTGCATATGAAAGGTATTTTGCTCTTCCTCTGGAAACAAGCTGAAGCCTTTTGGAAGGAACTACTAAAGAGAGAATTATTTTCCAAGTTTGTCTTTGGAAGCTGCTATTGATTTCATAATAGACACTAAAAGCTTTATTAAAAAGTTCTAAAGCTCTGGGAGCCCAAACTTCTATTTCCTAATAAATGATGTGAAGGTTTGGATTCATTTTGAGGAACAAAGACTGGAGATCGTGCAAAATGCTTAGAACTATATTATTTATGTAGTAAAGCCTAGGCAAAACCTGGGTTGGAAGATTCAAACTAAAAGAAGAAAATTTGAACTTATTATTATAAGATTGGTAAATAAAGTTCCTCTCTATTTTCGTTCAGTTAAAATTAATATTACTTTTTGAAAGTCTTCATTGACAGACCTTTTTCACTTTTAGAGACCACTCAAAAACAATAAAACGGAGAGTTTCTATGACAACATATTTCTGGTTAGCTATCAGTCTTCCATAATAATTGCTGCTAATGAGGTTAGCACCATCTGATTAACTCCTGGCCCATGACTCCTTAGGTCCAGGCATATTTGGGCACTGGCTGGACAGAACATCAAGCTCAATAACTTAAGATCTAAGGACAAAAGCAACAGCTCTCTCCCTGGTAAAACATCCCTCTTTATGTTCTGACGCTGACCTCAGACAAGGTCTAGACCAAAATTAATAGGACCTTTGTCAGCCTGGGAGGTGCAGATTCCAGGTGTCAAGACCAATCAGTGAGATGTTGACCCAGGATGATTGAAAGCTCAGGTACTGGAGGGACTCTGAATCACATTTGAAGAGGGAATCAAAAGGTCGTATCCAGGGACGTTTGTACCAGGTGTTGGTTCTAATGACTGAATAAGGTTGTAACTGGAAAGGTGAGTTAAAGGTACAAACTCACATGATTGGAAGCAGGAGAAGTTTCAGAAGATTGGTCAGGGCTAAGGTTATGATCAGATCAGGGCAGGAGTTTTATAGACCCAGTTTTTCCTTTGGGCGACTTTGGTTTATAAATTAGATAGGTTAGAGAAAAACCATGGGAAGTTTAAAATCTTTCACCTTTCCTTCTCTCTCTGTCTCTATCTCTGTCTCTGTGTATATATGTGTGCATGTGTGGGTGTTACTTATGAAGCTAAATAAACTACATTTTTTGGAGACACTAAGTTGAACAGATCGGCATTTTCCCTATCACCATCCCTTGTGCCGGGTCAAACTCCTTTTTCACTTTCATCCCAGATGATGGCTCTCTCTGATAGCCTGGCTTGGTTCTAGAAGGTCTGCTTAGTTCACTTAGTTACTTACTTGGCCCAATATGACCTGAGATTCAAGGCTTTCATATGAAAACATCTACCCCATGTTATCCCATAAGTGCCTCCTTTCTCTCCACTAGTGTTGGAGTGAAAAAGGGTGGAGTGTAGTTTGGCTCTCAGATAACTTCTGGATTGTTTCAGATATTCTGGTTTTAGGAAGGGAGAAAGAAAGGGAAGCTTTCTCCCATGATCAGCAGTATGGCAGTCTTGTCTTTAGCCACAATTCCTGTTCTTGCTTCTTGTGAACGAACTGCAAGTCCATAGATAGACTCTTGAACATGCCTGGCCAATAAAGAACTCTCCCCAGAGTAGCTTTCTTTAGCTCCTAAATGCTATCTTCTGGGATTTGGCTGTATCTTTCTATGGTTCTTAGGAGGAAGCATCATATTTGTTTTCTCTGTATATCTATCTGGTCCTGCTGTGTCAATACCAGGGAGATGGTAGCTTTTAGACTCAATACAGGTTTGTTGTGGAATGAGATCAGCTTCCCCACTGTGCTGACATCCTCAAACCAGGCAAAATAATTCTCAGGTACTGAACAAGGAGTTTTCTTAAGATGAGACTAGACATAGTGCTCTCTAGAAACACCAGCAACAACTTCTCCCTCAGATGAATTCTTTTACTCATTCCTTTTTTTCCCATATTGACAAGGCTGAATGGGGCACATGTTTGAGTTTAGCCAGTCCTTTGAGACATAACCCTTGAGGGTATTAAACAATTCCCTCATAATTCTATGGTATATTGATTGGTTGGTTCTTTTGTTTGTATTTAGTCTCAAGTCTTAGCTAGCAAACAAATCCAGTTTTGATTTTTGTTGATGGTGATTTTGGATTGATTTTGCTCCCTCTAGCATTGCCATTGGTGAGTAAA
The DNA here is from genome assembly GCF_008632895.1 of Mastomys coucha. NCBI lineage: Eukaryota > Metazoa > Chordata > Mammalia > Rodentia > Muridae > Mastomys > Mastomys coucha. Next base: position 35,774,715 of record NW_022196906.1, on the reverse strand, counting down.
ACAGGTTTTTTTGTTTGTTTGTTTGTTTTTTGTTATAACTAATTTGGGGGTTTCAGATTATCTCGAGAGTCTGGAGAATCTAGCCTATCCTTACTTTAAACAAATGCCACTAACCCCATTGGAGAATAAACAAGTATAGCACAGGCTATTTTCTCCTGTGTTTTCAAAGACTCATTTACACATGGGTGCTTTGCTGGTATATCAGAGCACTGCACAGTGACCAGAGTCACCATCTCAGAATCTAAGGTATGCAAGGGAAGCAGAAGTCACTGCTCACAAATATGTGATGCACTACTTGGGAAACAGTCATAGTGTAGGTCACCAGGAGCATGCCTCTTTTCTTGGACCTTTACAAACTTTCAGAGACCTGCTCTTTAGCAAGTTGCATCAAGTCCTTGTCCCAGGCCCCAGGCTTACAAAGCCAAAGGATTGGGAAAGGCCATCACTAACGCTTTAGCTCTAATATTCCTCAGTTGCATGAAAATAGGAAACCTTTCTCTCCGATCGTGTCCTATTGTATCAAGTATATTCTTTATCCTTTCAAATGTAGGCTGAAGTGCCTTTCTAAATAAGGGCAAAGCCAGCCTCTCTACTCTAGGGCAAGAGATCAAACCCATGTGCTTGTATAGCTAGAAGCATGTGAGCAGGATGCAAGCAAAGGGGAGCATGACGAAGGTGCATAGAACTAATTAATACTTTGCTACTAATGACTAATCTCTTGTGGATGAGTGACATGTGGGGGCTACTTTCCTTTTCTTTTGTTCAAATACCTTGTATTCCTCATGGCTGGGAGATATTGTAGAAGCCAGTACATCAGCTGATGTAAAGAGAAAGGAGAGTTCAACAACACATGTATTTCAAAACCTGGCTGACTATGAGTACAAAGATGCGAGAAGCGAGCTGGCTCCCCGAGGCTGCTGAGCCTGACAAGGTGTTGCATGGAGGTTTAGGAGTGTCTGTGTGCTGATTGACGGCAGTCATGGAGACACCATGACCAATGGAGTACTTGCTTTCCTCTGATGTCTGGGGGTCTCTGTGACACACATGGCTAGCAGAATTTCCTTACACGTCTTAACTGTTTCTAGTTATGGATCCCAACTGTGTAACCATTTGGTGAGAGCTGGTTTCTGGCTGGAGTCTGTCCAGCTCTGTTGGGGGTCGGGGTGTTGGTTGTAAGGAAGAACTCACCAGCTCTGAGATAGAAATGTATGGTTTTTCACCATTTACAGCACACGTGACCTTGAGCACATAACATTTTCAGCTTTACATCACAAAGTAGAAAATACTATGAAAATATAAAGTACACGTTAACAGGAGCCATTTATTAAAGGGAATAAACCCCTCTTCGCTGTCAGCGGTTGCATATTAAGGCTCAGATATAATTTTAGGTGCTATTTCTAACATCTCTAATTTTCTTTTTTTCCCTCTACTTAATACTTGTTGGGGACACTACCTGGTATCTTCAAGATTTGGAGCAAGTTTTGACATTTTTGACCTTCTGTGTAATTATTTAACCTGGTTCAGAAAGCTTTTGGTTTCTATATGAAGATAGTGCTACTGTTTACATCACACAGGATGCTCTCATCAGTTTTAAACCAACAAGGTCAGGCCACCTAACCTGTGAACCGTGATGCACAATAAAAAGTCACATAGTTTCTTTTCCTGTTGCACCCTGACAAATGTGACTTATGGGGGGAGAAATTTATTTTGTCTCATAAGGTACAGTCCATTATGGTGGAGACTTTAAGGCAGAAAGACCTTGAAGCAGCTGGTCACACTTATATCCACAAAGCAGAGGGCCATGCATGCAGAGTTCAGTTCACTTTCTCCTATTCAGTTCAGTATTCCAGCCTAGTGAATGATGCTACCCTCAGTGGGCAAATCTCCCCACTTCCAGGAACACAATCAAGGTCATCCCACACACAGTTGTATCCAAAAACTCATCTCCCAGGTAATTCTAGATTCTGTCAAATTGGTGGTTAATGAAAACTACCACAGAGGTATTTTATAGTGAAGGAATTTGAAATTGATTACTTTTTTCTGTTTATCTATCAAAGAACTACCTGATAGTACCAGAAAGGATGAAAGTAATGCTGGCAGGCTAACATCTCTCTGTCTGTCCTGTTATATCCTCAAGGGTTAGAAGCTTATACTTGCTGAAGACAGATAAAATACAAAGGAACATTTTTATAAACTTAGAACATCAACATTACTCATTAAAGAGACATCCTCCATCTCTTTCATGACCAACTGTATAAAGTACCCCACTTTCTTCTTAATAATCTCCAAAGGCTCAGCCAACATTAATAAAACTGTATGATTTATCAGGGAGATCACAGAGTCGCACTTGACAGCACTCAACAATATCCTGCACCTTAAAGAGAAATTTTAGGTGTAGGTATACAGAACTGATCAACTTTGCCACGCAATCAGCTTCTTTAATTGTGCTCTGGTTATAAAGTGGTTCTGGGTAACACTATCAAAGAGTCGGGAGAAGAAACATTGAGGTCCTGAATGATGGAAAGTGATAGCGTAGAGGCAACGGTAGCAGGCGCGGGATCTTAAACTTAGACACAGGAGTGCGTGTTGTTTAACTGGTCCCGCCACATGAAGACTAAAGAATTGTCCTTTCAGTAGAGTGTGATGGTCAGGCAAATGCATTCTCTTAATTAATGACACTGGCTCAGTCTGAATCAATCTGTGGGGGATGAAATGCATCTCTGAGGTGAAGCATTATGGCTTTATGTGAAAGCAAACAAGCAGGCTGAGAGATTTTTAAATGCAGCCCATGCCCAGCATTAAGTGCCCCAGTTCTGATGAGAACCTGGTTTTCCAGACCTCATCCAAGGTCCTCGTTGAATTTTCACTCCATCTATATATAATATAAATATAATATAGATTATATATATTTTTAACGTGTAGCATTTATTGCCTTAAAAGGCTGAGGGAGACCTGGCAAACAGTAAAGTAGTTCAACCCTGACGCTGATAAATTGGATTGGCGTGACTCTCTCTATAACCCCAAGGAAGGACTTAAATCTTCTAATTTCTAAGTTTCCCCTTCCACATAAGGATGAAGTTGAGGGTATAGCCAGCTCATGTACACAAACATCATGCCACTGTGACACGCATTATCTCTATCAACAGGTTAGCTGTTGCTTTGTGTGCATGCAGAGTGTGGTGACTGAGGGTGGCTTGATGGTTTACACACTTGTTCTATGGCCCCACATGTTTACCATCTCATAATTAGAATCTTCAAGAAGTCATCACACCCTTAAAAAAAAACTAGTTGTCCAGTCATCCTTGGCTTGCTTTTACGGAACATTTAAAAAGGGCTAGAGTGTTATGAGGCCATTAACAGGCAGAACAAAGCAGAAAGGACCGATGAGGAGCTGTTCGAAGTGACTGTGGCTTATTTTGATCTTTGCCAGTCCAAACACCATGTAGGAAGTAAAAGGATCCATCTGCCTGATTGAGTTCGTTAGGCAGAAGCCCCATTTCCCTCATTTGAACAAAGTTCTAGCACTGTGTCTCCAGGTGTAACTTGGACTTTAAGGCAATTAAGCTTTTGGCTGCACGTCTTCTTTGTGTCCAGGCTATATTCTTAGGCCATCCCTTGGGAGACTCCATGTTTTGCTCCTCTCTTTGTCTGAAGCTATTCCAACAGTCCAGCTTCCGAATCCTGGCCATCCATGTTAAAAGTTCCCCTTGCATTCCATTCCAGGCCCACAGTTTTTCCTGCCTTTCTTGCCCTCCTGCTTTCAGTCACAGTGACACATACTGATGAATTGTAACATAACCCCATTTCTCCCTTCTTCATGGGTTTTCTCTCCTCAGAGAGGCGGTGAAATACTTTAAAAGCAACTCCTAAAACATCTCAGCCCTTGGTTCTGCTTGGATCAGAGCAGCCAGTCATTTCCTTGGTCCTTGGTGGTTTGGGGGTTCTGGCATCACTGGGGATGATGGAATCTCACTCGGAAATGCTTGCTATGAGGCATGGCTCAAGCCACTTTCTCTTTCTCCCTGCCAACAGCAAAAGCAGCCTGCATTCCTGTGACATGGCTGTATTTGGGACAGACCCTTTTAGAAGGAAGTGTCTCATCTGGATTTATAGCCACGTTCCTTCTCCACAAGTTCATCAACCAAGTCTTGTGTTCCCCTTGCTCTGCAGGGGTCTGGAGGATCCTTTACACCAACATTTTACATTCTTTAGTGTTTTCCACACTCACTCTGAATACTTAGAGCCAGGCCATCCTTTCTTCTGTGTCTTGCATCCTGATTTTCCTTACTGTGGCTCTCCATCCCTTCCATGAACTCTTAGCATGGTACCATAGTGCCCTGGAAGAAACATTGAGTGGGTGGCTACATAACTGTGTGACCTCGGGCATGCTAGACCACTGTTTTGGGTCTTTGCTTTTTTTTCTAAACACATGGACTGAATCAAATTATGTTTAAGGGGCCCTCCCTGCTGGGGAAACATGCTGTGAAGTGTGGGGACTTTCAAAAGCCCTGGAATGCATTGCTCAGCGGAAAATTAGTTGAATCAGTTTGTGGTAGTCTATGATAACAATTCTGGTGACCCTGATCTTCTGACCCAATAGGCTGATTTCTTCCTTCAGCATTCTTCTTAATGCCATCTTAAGACAGACTGTGTGAGTTTACCGGCTTCATATGTTACCATTTCTGGCCCTTTCTTATTGATCAGCCCTAGCCACTGAACACAAGCTTTGAAAGTCTTTCATAGTCTGATTCCTCTTCAGATCATATAAATCTTTCACTTAAACAAAGTTTTTTATTCATTCATTCATTCATTCATTCATTCATTCATTCATTTGTTCTCCATTGTACTAAATACTGTCTACAGCTCAGGGAACTTATGCTCAAAGAAATTTAATTTTATTGTTTAAATACTGTTTAGAAAGGACAGCTTTTATCTGGATTTTTCAGTATTGCTTTTAAAACTGTCTTTCAATTCATTTTATTGTTTTAGAGAGCAAATAAAGAATAAACAAAACCCAGAACTTATAAAAAAAAATTTATTCAATTTGGGAGTATCTCCGGCTAGCTGCAGGTTCATATGAAAATATTTTGATTCAGATCACTGGATCTGAATCAAACATTAGGGCTTCACTTGTAAACATGGGCCTCACTTAAATCTTCATTGTTACACCTTAAGAATGTCACTTTTTAGCATTCCTATGACAGATGGGCTAGATAGGTGTGTAATTCTCACAGTCAGGAAAGTAAGGCATGCTCTGTTCAAGTAGATTTTTTTTCCCTTTGGCTTCTTCATAATGATTCAGTGAAAAATAGGCATGAAAATTTACATTGAAAGTAAAACCTCAATATTATGGTCTTCTGTCTTAGTGCTCTATTGCTGTAAAATGACACTATGACCATGGCCATTCACACACACACACACACACACACACACACACACACACACCATTTGCACTTAATTGAAATTACAGTTCAGAGGTTTCATCCATTACCATCATGGTAGAAGCATGGCAGCACACAAGTAGACATGGTGCTGGAGATAAAACTGAGAACTTCACATGTGGATCCACAGGCAGCAGGAAGAGAGACCAACTAGGCCCACCTCCAGTAACACGCTTCTTCCAATTAGGCCACACCTTCCAATCCTTTCAAATAGTGCCACTCCTTGATGCCCACATGTTCAAATATATGATCTTCAAACCTGTCTCTTCAAACCACCACATCAAGGCTTTAGCTTCTGAAAACATGGGTGTAACTGAATATGGGGTCATCAAAAACCAATCCCATGATGAATCTGAGGTGTTTCTTGTAGTTTGCCTGTGCTGTATCACATGACTTCCCTGCAGACTCGATCCTGAACACACAACATATTCACTTTGTATACAACTTCGTACTTGCACAGGATGTCACACCGCAGAGCACCAGCAAAGGCTGCCTGCAATATCTTGCCCACATTTGAGACTATTGCATGCTATAAACTGTAGAGTTTATAGCTGCTCAAGCAACATTTTCTGTTCTTCTGGAAACATGGTGAATTAATTATTGCAAATAAAGGTTTTCAATACTTCCCGAGCATCATTTCTCACCATGTATGTGTCAAATTTGTGTATCTTTGGATTGTGCTGTTTGAATGTTTGTTTTTTGAGTCGCTGACTTGAGTCTCATAAACGAGTTGTCAAATGAATTTTGGCTTGGGATTAGGATATTTGCCAGCAGTTTCTGAAAGACTCCTAAATTTATTTCTGCTTTAGTCTATACGTTTATGTGAAGCAGATTTTCAGCATTGATAATCATAAAGTGGAACTATAGATCAACTCTGAAAAACATTGAAGATGCTGAACATCCTACAGTATCAACTATTCGAGCACGATTTAATTGCTTATATAAAAATCATGAGGCACACCTATATCATCAGTTTTCTTCGATCTTTAATAATGCTACAATTATGTGGATAACAAAGAATTGTTTTAAAACAAATTTCTTTATGATTTGTTATCAGTATTTGGTCTGTAGATCTATTTTACGTATCCAGAGTCATGTAAATGTTTCATCTAGTGGAGGAAGCTATTGAGTGGGAAGTGTTCAAGAAACCCTGCTATAAGGCCCTGTGGTATGAGGGAGGAAGGATGAAGGTGTTAGGGTCTGCAGAATGATAGACAATCCGTGTTTGAGTTACTTAGGATAGAATCTGACCCACAAGTCTCTAGGCATCTCGTACTTCAGAAGACTTAGTTCTTTCTTTGCAAAGAAAGGCAAGCTATTTAGCCTGGTGAACTCTATGAAGTCTTAGAATTGGAGTCAGAAGTGAGCTTTGTGAGCCAAAAGCACATGTTTGTTCTAAGGTGTTGTCACTTTGACTTTGAAGGAAAGGACCCAAACTTGGGATAAAAGAAATGAGGTAGCCTCAAGAATATCAGATGGAAACGGCTCATTGCCTTACAGAGCATCAACTGTAACCATAAGAGGGGTGCAGCTTTAAGCCCCACATGGCTTTGCTTCTGTCCTGCTCTGACCCCATGTTCATCACATCATCCTCTTGAGCTGGCATTTCTGTGGTGATGCCATGTACACACACGGCTAACATTACTGGTTTGGCCTTCTGAGCAGCGTCCTGTCTCTTGTCTGTGGCTGGAATGTTCTCCTTTGTTTCTAATCATGGCTGCACAGCTTACTGTTCCTATAGAAGCCTGTAAGACACCCTTTCCTGCAATCACGTTTTGTGGAGTTTCGGGAATCCTTCCTGGGTAGTCACCTCATCTTGTTCAGACTTGGAGAGACAGGACCTTCCTTAGCACACTTGGTTATATTTGCCTGATTTTGGTGCAGTCATTTGGCAATATTTTTGACAGAATAACAGATGTCTAACCAGAGCAATTTAGTTTCAGCCAGATAATAATCCCAGGCTACCCGGGGCCTCACAATGCCTGCCTGTGGAAAGGAAAAGGCATTTTGGGAGTGACATTTGATCCCTCCCATATACTCAAAATACAAAGGAGTCTAAGTGTTGACCGGTTTTAGGTTACTTACAGACAAGCTTTCCACTTCAGTGATTTCAGAAATTGGGTGGCTTGTTCTTTGTCTCATAAAGAATTCATTTTTAAGATGCTGATGGTCTCGGTGCTGGCTTATGGCCAGCTTCAGGAAGTGTGGTTCACAAGCCGTCAAGGCTTGCACATACTCCGCATTCCTTCGGTAATGCAATTCTGGACCCAAATCGATTCCAGAAGTCGGATCCTTCTGAGAGAGGCCAACACACCAGGCTTGTTGAACAGTTCCCTCTGCACATCCCTGCCCACCACCTCCACCAGTCTGGAAGTGTTAAACAGCCAATCACAGAGCTAAGCGGGCAGTTCGGTGAGACCCACATTATGGGGATCTGAACAAGTCCATGAGCTTGGCAGCTTATGCTTGAAGAGTTTGTTTCATGTTTTGGATAAAGTCTGAGAATTTATCCTTCAAAATTCCTTAGATTTAGTAACATGCCAATGCACTGTGTTCATGTGGCGAGTTTTCTTTCTTTCTCCCCCCTTTTCTTTTCTTTCTCTCTCTCTCACTTTTTTTTTTTTAAAGGTTAAAAGCCGCCTTCTCTTTTAAGTATAAGTAATCCATCCAAATCCCGCCTAAGGGAACAAAAGGGATGCTGGTGATTTTCTCTTTCACAAAATGCAGAGACTTCCTCTCTGTCCTCTCCAGGCACCAGTCTATGAACTGAAGGGAAATTACTCTCCTCTCCATAGAGGAGATTATGCAAAACGAGAAGGCAAAGCCAATTGCCATGAAACAAACACAAATACCAGCTTAATTCTGTGCCTGGCAGAGCCTTGTGCCTTTTCTTTCCAGATGTGGGTGCATATCCACATCTGCCTTTTAAAAAAAGAAAAAAGAAAAAAGAAAAATTCTGTTAGCTGGTGTTTTTAAGAGCTCGCATGCCATAGGAATTTCAGAAGGACTGCCATGACCTTCAACCCTGGATCCCAGACTTTAGTCTCCTCTTCCTCCTACATGCCAAGCCATTTCCCCAACTGCCTCACTGGTGGCTCGAAAAGGCAAGGCTTACTTTTCTCAGTGGCCTTTTCGCTGGATGGACTGGGACAGGCTTATTTAGCCCCGCTCAAACCCCCTTTCTACATCAGCACACAGCCAGCGAGGGGAATTTGCTTCTCTGTGAGTGATAAGGTGGCAGAAGCCCCTTCCGGTTTGTGTGCAAGTGCTGGAAGGAGAGTTAGTAGGCTTTTGTGTCCTTTGGGTAATGTCTTAAAGGTTCATGTCAGGACTTCCAGCAGGGAAGGAGAACTTGAAGTCTCACTTTTAGACCCTTTCTGAGCTGGACATTTTTTTTTTTTTTTTTTTTTAGTTTTTGTTGTTGTTGTTGGAGGTAACTTGTAGCTCTCTGTTCTGTTTTTCTGGGGTCAATATTAGGTCAATATGCAATTCTTCAGTGCTGACAACCAGTGTGCTGACACGAGGATGGGTAGCACCTGGAGGCCAGCGTGGGGTGCATGTTGGTCTCCTAGATTATTTGAAATATTGATTCTCACACTTGTGAGTTAATGTATTTATAATTCTGGTGGATTTCTACTGTGTAGTAGACACTGAGCATGGCTTGGGGAGAGTTATGAATCTGAATTGCTTGAACGCAGTGAAAAGGTAGGCTGTGGCATGCGCCACAGTGCAACATTACGGTGCTTAAAAGATCACACAAATAATAGTAAAAACTAGAAGCCTTGAAATCCACATGCGTTAGGAGAGTGAGCCAGCCGAGTGACCCAAAATGACTCATTCACAACAATAACAACAACAACAACAAAAAGCAACTTAAAATATACATTTCAGGGGTTTTCTCCAAAGATAGTTAAAAGCTGAAGTGATAGCCTCATAAGTCAATACAAGTCGGGGTTACTTTAATGTCTTTCTGGAACTTCCGGCTTCCACTTAATAATCCGAGACACATAACTTTTGTTCTATTTGCGGAGACTCACCTAGCCAACAGCAAGCAGATGGGAGGCACAATGCTGTCCCAGTAAGACCAAGTCGGCAGTAAAATGCTAACGCTTCATTGGATAAAGTCCTGTCACGTGGCCAGGTGCAGTTACAAAGAGAGCTGGGAAATGAAGTCTATAGAAGGAGTCACAGTCCTAAGAAAGAAAAAGCCATTGTGTCTGCCCCAGGAAGTCCTCAGCTGGATCTCATTTATGACATTCACCAGCTCTAGGACTCAGGAAAATTAGCTATTTGAACCTCAGTTTTTCTTATCTTAAAATAAGATTATATTCATCCTATGTAATTATTGTAATATCATAACTTTATAACATCTAACACAAAGGATGAAATGTATTTACTAAATTACCAGCAGTTGCTGACTTCACAAAGCATAGTTGAGGGACAAATATGACAGTGTAAGATCCATCAGGGAACACCAGGAAAAGTGCATTGGTGTCAACACTAATATCTGAAATATGCGGATGGAATACATATAGGCTTTATGTAGATGAAAAATCCACATCTCAAACCACGACATGTGCACAATTGTTTCCTGTATACATTTGCACCTCTTCTTTGGAGGTCTATACATCAGTTCATGTCTATGAGTAAGTCTGTAATGTGTGTCTCATGGGTCCCATTCTTTTATCTATATAATTGTGTTATGGAGTACCTATGCTGCTACATACACATTTCATCTGTGGCCAAGATAATTATTAAATCAGCTTGGCCCAGAGAACTAAAAAATTTAGGAATTGCTGCTGTCTAACTTCCTGCTGTCCTGATTTAGCCATCTGAATGTTTTCAAATTTGTTTTGTTTTTATCTTTTCCCTATCTCCTCACTGGAGAGTGAGCAACAGTGCTTTGTTGTTGCCATTGTTGTTGTTGTTGTTGTGTGCATTTGTTTGTTTTCTGGGACAACGTCTCCTACTGTAGCCCAGGCTTTCTTGGAGCTCACTGATTAGCTCCGGCAGGCCTGAGATGTATGGCAGTCCTCAGCCTCTCAGGTACTGTGATTACAGACAGGAGGCACCATCCCCAACTTCCAGTGTTTGAAAATGGTACTGCTAAGTTTTCATATTTATGTCTCATTCATTTTAGGTTAGTTTTTGGCTTTGTAGTATTGTGGACACTAAGGACTTTATACATGTTAGGCAAATGTGCTACCAGTGAGTCACATCCCTAGCCTGAGTTACCTGGGCTTAGCTATTGCTTCCTGATTAATTAGAAGCAAGGCCACTGTCTCTGCAGGCAGGTCTGTTTTACGGTGCAGCCATGTTTAAGCTGGCTATATCACCATTAGGAATTGGTCATTTTATGAATGTATAATGTCCTTCATTGTCTCTAGCAATTTTATTTGATTTGAATTCTAGCTTGACTGATATTAATATAGCCATTTTTAACCTTCTTTTGATTAGTGTTTGCTTGATATTTTACTTAATTTTCTTTTCTTTTTCCATGTGCATGTACACATGTGTGTGTGTGTGCTTGTGTGTGTGTGTGTGTGTGTGTGTGTGTATGTGTGAGTGTATATGTATGCATGTTTGCATGTGTGTATGCATAAGTTTCGTGTGGTGGGGGTACATGTGTGTGGATGTGTATTGAGGTCTGGAATTGATATGGAGATAGTCTTCAATTGCTCTTCTACCTTAATCAATAAGATGCCCCTCACTCCAATCCAGAACTTGCCTGGCTAGTCTTGTTAGTCAGCTTGCTCTGAATCCTCTTTTAAGGAAGCTGGAATTACGATGGTAGGACTTAGATGCATACCCAGCACTGGGACTTGGGGATCCAGACTCTGGTCCTCATGCTTGCCCAAGTGTCACCTCCCAGGACCTTTAATTATTTTTTAATCTACTAATATAATTATGTTTAGAGGTCATGGGTTTTTTTGTCTTTTGGTTTTTTTTTTTTTTTGGTGAAGAGCCTGTCCTTGGATTGAGGATGTTTTTCTTTTTGCCTTACTCTAACCTATCTTGCTATTTTAGCTTTTGATTGGTTTCTGTATAAAATCTTCATGTGTTTGGTGCTGGGGATGGAAGTCAAATCCTTGGACTTGCCAGGCAAGTGCCCTGCCACTGAGCAATAACCCCAAACCCATAAGATTTACTTCTAAATTTACACATCGCTTAGGATTGAATTTGTTGTGTTTTTTCTTTTAATATTATTTTCATTTGTGCCCTACGCTTTCCTGTCCTTTCTTTCATTTCCCTATTTTCATGCAAAGTATTCAAACTATTTTTAGGAATGAGTTTTGATTTATTCTTATACACATTTTTCATAGTTTGTGATGTCTATTCTAGGGATCACAATAGGCACCCACTGTTGGTTTCCCCCAATTAATTGCTATCAGCATTTTTCTACTTCAAATAGAGTCTACCTCAAATTGTGATTGCCTAAATCCTCAGCTTCCATTCCCATCTCCCCCTTACAATACAGTCAGCTTAACTAGTACATTGGTAACTTTGTGAAAAGGTTATTATTTTGTTTTTATATATAAAATGATACAATCCAGTCCATGGTGGGACAGTCTGACACCTTTGTGTTACCACCCAGGGTGCCCCTTCTTTATTTCTGATTCTGTCATTTCCCTCCCCTCCTATACGAAGAACTTCATCAGCTGGTTTCTCAGTGATGCTACTGACCACAAATTCTCCTTGCTTTCATTCACTTAAAGAGGTCTCTCCTCTTCATTGCTGTGGAATTTTTTACTGGGGTTCCTGAATGCAGCTCTTCTCTCTGAACACTGAAAGTGGCTTGTGTTTCCTTGTGGCTTCCAGGATTTTGTAAGAGAAATTTGCTGTTGTTTAAATTGTTTTTCTCTTGCTAGTAATGCACTGTCTCTCTCTAATCCCCAGATTTTTCTTTGTGTTTAGTTTTCAGACGATTGATTACGACATGTCTTGACAAGATCTCTTTGTATTTATTTTGTTTGGCATTCTCGCAACTTACTGAGTCACAGGTTTGTGTGATTTGCTAAATATGAGATATTTTCAGCCATGTTTCTTCACATTTTAGCCCTTCTTTCTTCTTCCTCTCCCTCCATGACTTCAACGTGCAGATGTGAGATGATTTGCTATGGATGAAGGAGTTTCCTACCTCCCCAACCCATAAACCACAGGCTCAAGTAATTTCCAAATGAGTTCAAGAAAGAGATAATCTTTGTATATAACAACACACAAGGGCAGATAACTTTGTAAATCATATTTTTAAATGTTTACTTTAAAAATGATGTATAGTCAGGCAGTGGTGGCGCATGCCTTTAATCCCAGCACTTGGGAGGCAAAGGCAGGCGAATTTCTGAGCTCAAGGCCAGCCTGGTCTACAGAGTAAGTTCCAGGACAGCCAGGGCTACTCAGAGAAACCCTGTCTCGAAAACAACAACAACAACAACAACAAAATGATGTATAATGTAACAATGCTAATGAGATATCATGCATGCTTGAAACATACATACATTTGTTATTTCATCATGATAATTCAAAATTATTTCTCCTAGTTACCCTACTGTGCAATAGCACACAAGAACTTACACTCATCTGAATGTGACTTAGTACCAATTAATCAACAATTCTCCATTTTTTTTTCTTATCATCTCCTACTGTCCCAGTCTCAGGTCCCATTCTATTCTCAACTTCTGTATGTTCTCTATATAGTGAAATCAGGTAATAATTGGCTTTCTATGACTAATTTTATTTCATACTTCAGCCCTACCCATGTTACAAATAACAGTATTTCATTCTTTCTATGACCATTGTATAGTGTACCACATCATCTGTTTATCAGTTCATGTAGATTTGTAGTGGGTATTATTTCTATTTCTTGTTTATGGTTAATAACGTTTCAAACAACATAAGTATGACATTGTCTTGTTCATATCCTGATTTCATTTCCTTGGGCCATTAGTCAGGAGTAGAACTAACAGATCATATAATCATTCATTTTGGGGGGTAGGGAGACCATGCTATTAACCATAATTATTGTAATTTGCATTCTCCACAAGTATGCAAATATTCTTTCTCCACATCTTTACTAATATTTATTAGCTTTTGTTTTTAAGTAATAGTAGGGTTGGAGAGATGGCTCAGTGGTTAAGAGCACTGGCTGCTATTCCAGAGGACCCAGGTTCAGTTCCCAACACCCATACTGCACCTCACAGCTGTCTATAATTACAGTTCCAGGGAATCCTCACATAGGCATACATGCAGGCAAAACACCAATGAATGTTTTTAAAAGCCACTTCTGTAATAGCTATTTTTTTTAACTGTGGTTTGATTTGTATTTCCATAATGAGTAGTAATATTGAGCCTTTCTATATACTTGTTGGCCATTGGACTATGTTGAGAATGGTATACTTTTAAGTGGGTTATTTTACATTTTTCAGAATTATTGGAGTCTTTAGATATTCTGGATCTTCATTGTTTGTCAGTTAAGTGTGCAAGCCTTTTCTTCATTCTGTAAGTTGCCTCTGCACACTGATGACTGTTGATGACTGCTGGCAGTGTGGAAGCTTTAAGCTGGATTTAATCCCATTCTCCCATTTTTGTTTCTGCTTCTAGTGCTTCAGGGATCTTGCCCAGAAAACCTTCACCCATTCCAATGCCCTGTTGTGGTTCCTCTATTTCCTCCAAGTAGTTTTAAGTCTTAAGTTTCACTCCTGAGAGGTAGGTGTCCAATTTTATTCTTTGTATGAGGACATAATTCTCTCAGCACCATTTTAAATAAAAAGGCTATTGTTTCTTCAACATGTGCCCTTGCTGTCTTTGCAGAAAACCAGGTAGACATATGTGAGTAGATTTACTTCTGATTGCCTGTTCTGTTCCAATTATGTATGTTTCTGTCTTAGTTCCACACCAGGCTCTTTTGATGACTATAGCTTTGTTATATACATGTTAAAGTCAAGTGGAGTAATACCTCCTGCTTTGTTGTCTTTGCTTATTATGGCTTTGGTTATTCATGTGTTGTTGTATTGTGCAGATGCTATGATTCAATCTTTTGTTCTGTAAAGAATGTCCCTGATATCTGGTATCTTAGGGTTTCTATTGCTGTGAAGAGACACCATGACCACTGAAACTCTCATAAAAAAAAAAACAAAAAAAAACAAAAAACACTTCATTAGGACTGGCTTATCGTTTCAGAAGTTTTGTCCCTTATTGTCATGGTGGGAAGCATGGAGCATGTAGGCAGACATGATGTTGGAGAAGGAGCTGAGAGTTCTGCATCATAATGGTAGACAGTAGAAAGAAGAAGTGATATACTGCACCTAGCATGAGTTTCTGGAACCTCAAAGACAAGTGGCATACTTCCCCTAACAATGTCACACCAACTTTAACAGGACCAGACCTAGTAATGCCACTCCCTTCGAGCATCTGGGAACCCATTTTCTCCAAACCAAAGTATCTGGTTAGAAAGCTCACCAAATTGGCAGTTTACTTGGGTATACTGTGGATATTTTAACAATATAGATTCTCCCAATCCAAGAACATGTGGTATCTTCACATAGTTTTGTGTCTCCAATTTCCTTCTTTAATGTTTTACAATTTTATTGTAGATAATGTTTATAATTTTGCTCAAGTTTATTTCTACGCAATTTTGTAGAAATAGACTTGATTTCTTCACTTTCCAAATCATATTTTAAGGAAAACAATAACTTTAATTCCAAAATCTTGTTAAAAATGGTAATAGGAAATGCCACGGGCAGACCCAGTTGGGGTTCCTCAACCCGGGGAGAATCAGGGTTATGGTACTCAGTTGGGCAAGGAGTCAACTATGCTCAGTTGGGCGAGTGACAGACACAAACACAAGAGAGTGCTGAATCTGAGTGTAATTTCTCAAAGTAAGTATCAGACTTTTATGGTCATTACAGAAGAAAAAGGGAGTTAGGTAATACAACAGTTAAGGTACATCGAGGTTACCTGATGCATAATGATTCTATAGAAAAATATGTACATGACAATTAGCAGGAACTAGGCAGTGGTTACAATTGAAATAAAGTCAGCCTTATCTAAAGTCAACTTATTCTTAGAAGCCAAGTGAAATAGTTCAAATTCTAGTCTATTGTATAACCCACCACCTGCCAGGCCTAGCAGAAGTATGCACCAGGAGTCCCATTCTTGCTAACTTTTCCATGAATAATACAATACTCTAGCTCCTTCTTAAGCCACAACCCATCTTCTTCCTAGACCATTGTAAATTCCTGTATATGGGAGTGACTCAGCTGTTATTCTAAGTATTTGTCGCAGACATCCTTTTGCCAGGGGAACCCACCAGTTTTCTTTTATTATGCAATGTAGTCTTTCATATGTGACTGTAATGAGAATTCTAAATTTACTTTGTTGAACTTGCCCTGGGATTATTAACTTATCCAGTAAACTGCAATGCCAATTTCTTTCACTCTCTCTCTTACAACGCTGGAGGCAATTCGTCTGAATAAGTAACATTCTTACAAAATTCTAAGCCCAGGGTCGGCTTAGCATTGACTAGGATGTTGGAACACTGGTGGAGGCCAGGAAACAACGTCCAATCTAACTTGGCTATTTGTCAATAATACCTCTACACCTATAATGGAACAATACTGAAAGAAAGCACACAAAACCCTCCACCAACTATTGCAAGGACAAATCTGGACCACATCTGTGTTAGGGGACACCAAGGACCTCCAGAAGACCAGTTTCCTTGAAAGGGGCCAAGCTTTTGGACATGTCACACAGACTCCACTGGAGTGAGTGTGGCAAGGAAAGAAGAGTATACATATATTTTATTTATAAATCTAAAAGCATGGAATCTAATAAAACTGCAAGATAGATAAAATAAACAATGCATTAAAATTTACTAATAATGTTTAAGGATTTTATCTGAAATAAGGGTAAAATCATGATTATCTCAGTAGATTCACAAAAGATATGTAAGGAAGATAAAAACAGATTTATAGCTAAATAGTATAAAATAAGAAGGAATTGCAAGAAAGTACTTGACATGAAAGCATATTTTTTTCCCTTTCTTTGGTTTTTCAAGACAGGGTTTCTATGTATCTCTGGCTGTCCTGGAACACACTGTGTAGACCAAGCTGGCCTCAAACTCAGAAATCTGCCTGCCTCTGCTTTCCAAGTGCTGGAATTAAAGGTGTGCACCACCATTGCCTGATGAAACATATACTAAAAATATATGAGGTATAATTTTTATTTGTGATGCTGTTTTCTTTGTTAATGTCAGGAATAAAACAAGGGTACTGTTATCTTTGCTATAAGTTAAGAAGCCCTGGACAATATAGTAAGAAACAAAGAATATATTAGATGCTTCAGGTCAGGAAGAAAAGAGATAAAAAGTCTTCTTATTAAGAGATAATAAAATTTTCTATATTGAAAATATTATAAACTCAGGCATAGAATTAATAAGAAATTTCTATAAAGTGATAATGATGTTCTATACATATAATAAATAATAATAACTGTATCATATATCACTACTTAATAGAACACAAAAACTAGGAAGTATATAAAGATTAATGGAATTTTGGTGCTTCGTGTGCTTGACAGTGTATATGTGCATTATGTGTGTTCAGTGTCCAAAGAGACCAGAAGGCATCAGAGTTTTTAGAATTATGAATGCTGAAACCTGAATTCTTGTTCTCTGCAATAGGAGCTAGTACTCTTAACTGCTGATTCATCTTTCCAGCCCTTTCTCATTATTTATAGTAATTTTCATCATAATTATTAATTCTCTTGCAATTTTATCCATATTTGGTGAAATTAAAATTTATTAAAATTTCTGTAAAGAATTTTAGAATTTTTTAAAAAATAAATGTTTATATGTGAAATTAGAAATTCATAAAACATCATGGATATCACTGGAGAAAGAAGGGCTGGGTATAAAATGGATGGTCAAAGATAAACTGACTCATGTATGCAGAAAAATTTGTTTCATTGCTACATTTTGCCATTTATAAAAGGCATCTCTTTTCCGGAAATCTTAGAGTCATGCTTATCTCTCATTCCAAGGTTTGAGGCCTCACAAATGTTTGAACTTATATTTCCATATCTTAAAAATGGGGATAACCTTAGCATTATAACCAACTAATAGGATTGTGTTAAAGAAGAAGTAGGTTATATCTGAGATTATAACCAACTAATAGGGTTGTGGTAAAGAAGGAGATTATATGTGAGATTTCTCTTGTTATTATTGTCCAATAGAAACACAAAGTAAAACATCTAAGTATATTTGTTTGAGTCAAATTAAATTTTAAAAAGTCAGTGATTGTAATTTTAGTGTTTTTAATTTAACTAGGTATAATAACATTTTGATATAGCTGCTAAATTCACATCAGAAATACTTAATACATATTTAGATGACATAATACTTATAGTTGGCTAAGCAGATTTATGATTCCAAATGTTCCCAAACATTAAAAGTTTCAGGCTTGTAGAATAGTAGCCAAAATAGAATAATTTACATTAAAATTTTATATGCATTTCTGCTCCTGGTATACATGCTGAGAATCAAACCCAAGGGGAGATCACTTGCCTTGCAAACATCTCCAATCCCAATTCAAAGGAATTGAAATGAGAAGTTCAGTTTTTATATCACTCCAGCTACACTTCAAGTGCTTTATTGCCATCAGTGACTCCTGGACATGCAAACCAGTTCCAAAAGACAAACTGGAACTCTAGAAGACTCATGAATGATTTCAGTGCACTTCTCAAGTCTTAGCTGTCTGTTACACTTTAGGCTCAGCAAGGGAGAGAAATCAATCCCCTTTGCTCTGACAGACAAAAAATATTTCTCTAGGAAATCTTCCAGCTTTCCAGACAATGGGGCCGCATACTGATTCCATTTCTGTAATCGGACTTTATTTTGTCTTAGAGTTGACATATTCTGGGAAATAAATATATCTAAGCATTGGGGAAAGATGACCAAAATAGACTGTTTATAGAGCTGAGCGATCGATTCCTGGTAGTAATGCAATCTGGAATACATGAAACCATTAGTAAAGGGAAGTCCACAGTCAGGGCAAGTTCTATTCTGAGCTGTGGAGTGTTAAGCTTTTTGAGGCTACAGGGCATCACCAGAATAGACTGCTGTTTGGGCAAAGCCAAACCCATCACCTCAGGATGAAGAGGAACCCTGGGTTCACTCAATGTGAGTGTGATCTATGAGAATAGAGATGACGAAGGATATCAAAGAGATGACCCAGAGTGTTCTACCACAGGCATTTCTCTTTCTATGAGTTCACTTCAGAATTGAGTACTAAGGTAACAGAAGAGGAACTTTCCTTCCCAGCTCATTGGCTCTTCAGAGAATCTTTGATTAAAAGAAATGCACACCTTTATAGTTGGCATTGCCTTGACAAACACCACGTTAACACTTACCATGTCCCAGACATCATCCTGTATTAACAGAGTTTTATCTGTATTAGCTAACTTAACTCTGAATAAACTGGTGGTGTGGATACTGAGTCAGAGATGTTAATTATGTTCTACAACAGAGATAGAGGGTAGGATATGAACACATATAACCTAGATCTTGGATTAACCAGTAAGCACATGGTCAAGGCATCTTTGATCACAGGATGGGTGTTGAAGTCTAGTGTAGGGTGAGGAACTAGAGATGCAGTCACTAGAGATGCAGGAAACATTTCTAGAAAACCTATAATTATCATCAGGTGACTCAGAAACCTGTCTGACTTTCCAATAGTGCCCTGACCTTCTACAATGTCCTCTGTTGCAAAGATCTCTTGTCTAAATTCTATTTGTCCTTTAAAGCTCAGCTCAAAGACACTCCTTCATTATTAAGATGCTAAATCTTCTGTCATTATTACTGTTTTGTTTGGTCTCTTTCAACTGTTTGCTGGCTAATCAGGGATTCTGAAGCTTTTCTGTTCTCTCTTAAATGATGAGTTTCTCTGAGGGCCTGGACCTCTGGAGGATGATGGGAAGCGAATCTTCCTCATTTTCTTTCCTTCATTTTATCCTGTAGGATGTGTTTTGCCTTTCTAGGCATTACTAAATATTCACTGACCTAATTTGAATAGAAATATACAGTGTTGGAAAATCAATCCTAGGCCAATTAGTTATACACTTTCAGACAACATTTTTTAACCCCTCTGCACTTCTTGGGTCTCCTGGTTCTTATGGATCATTCTACTACTGTTCTGAACTTATGTTCACAAAAGGTCTTTAAATAAGTCTCTAAATGATACTTCATATGTTCTGATATCACTCTTGACAAACACCCCTGGTTGAAGTGGAAGGGCATTTCACCATCTTGGGCAATAGAAAGCCCTGGTTGTAGTACCTTGGAAAATATTATTGATCAAAATGTAAGAGAATCCTGATAAATTATAAGGCAATAGTCTAGCCAAAGAAAGACATACATATAAAATAGTACATAAAGAACTGATGGAGGTGTGAGGATGTAGCTCAGTGGCAGCGTGCTGGCCTAGCATGTGTCAAGTCCTGGGTTCAACTCCTGGTATATCCCTTCTACTGATAATTTGTTGGAAAATTTCCCAATTACTGCTAAGATTTTTTTTAAAACATAAAAGTTATATTGAAGGAGCTGGGTGGTGGTAGAAACTCATACCTTAATCCCAGCACTTGAAAGGCAGAGGCAGGTGGATCTCTGAGTTCCAGGCCAACGTGGTCTACAGAATGAGTTTAAGGACAGCCAAAACTATACAAAGAAAACCTGTCTTGAAAAAACAGGGGGAAAATGCTGAAATAAGTAACAATTACAGTATACAATTTTAAGCATTAAAAAAAAAATCTTTTATTAGCCGGGTGGTGGTTGCGCACGCCTTTAATCCCAGCACTTAGGAGGCAGAGGCAGGTGGATTTCTGAGTTCGAGGCCAGCCTGGTCTACAGAGTGAGTTCCAGGACAGCCAGGGCATCTTTTATTGAAATTGTTTATTGATGTTACTTATTTGACTAAAAATTTGATTTTTTTTAACAACAAACATTGAGCAGAATAACTCGCTAGCTAGTGTGCCACTGTATAATGTAGACTGTCCTAGATGTTTTCTGTCCATCTAGAGATTTAGATTCTGCCCACCCATGCAGACATTGATGCATGATGGCAGAAGTGCCAGCATCTTGAGATAGAGCAAGTGTATGAGGTAAGGATGGAGTTATTACCACATTGCACAGAATGGAATGCTGAAGTCTATAAAGGTCCCACTGGAAGGCCAAGGGGACCTAGAGGGAAGCTGAGAGAACATAGTAGAAAAGCCATTGACCTGACCAGGCCATTCATTGTCTTCCCATTCATCTCTTCCCATTCATCATCTTCCCATTCATTTTTTCCCATTCATGTCTTCCCAGCCAACTTAGTTCCCTGGAAGTAGATGTTCAATGCTCTGCCCTGGGGACTAGGAAAGATTTACCAAGGGGCACAGCACCTGCATGTGAAAGTTTCTGGAACTGTGGCTGATGGGGGTACTAGCAGGGAGTCAGCTTCCCATTGGGAGGAACAGGGAGCAGTTGTTCCCCCAACCCCATCCAGGCTTTCCTTGTGTTCATTGAATGTCTCCGTTAAGGAGCTGCCTGCTCTCTGGGTCCGGCAAGGCGGGACTGGCTAACAGAGAGCTTGCAAAGTTGAACCTTGTTTACTCCTGATAAGAGAACCAAAGGGAGATTAACTTTTACCCATTCTCCTCTGAAAGCTATCAAAAGAATTATGAACTCCTTTCAAGATGAAAGGTGTTAGTTCTTCACAAAAGTGTCACAGCGAGTGAACTTGAGCATCTTTTGTCCCTCTTCCCCACTGTGTAGAGTGAATGGATCCCTTCACCTCCCAGTGTATCTCTAAAGGCTGCTGTGTGACCTCTGTTCCCTATTCTGCACACTCCTCCTCTCTGCTGCTTTCTGCTGCTCCTCCATTCTTGGTCCACTTGCCAGAGTCTCCGAAGCCAACACTGAGGCGTTCGAATGCAGGCATTCTTCCTATCTGTTTTGTGGGAAGAAGAGCCCGGATGGATGATTTTGAGGCTGTGATGCTAGAAAAAGGCACCTATTTCTTGGCGGTACCAGGTTTACACCTCAACTTTTCCCTCTTCCAGAACCGACACTGTCACTTGAGAATGTGTTGTCTCTACTGTACCTGCTGCTGACTTGCTCCAATCAACACATCCCTTTAACTACTTTAAAGCAAGCTTGTTAGAGCTGTCTGCCAGACCATGAGGTTCTAACTTGCTCTGATTAATTAGGGGCTTGGGAACATGTGAGTTGCTTTAGAAGATGTTCTGTGGGTGATTGTAGTGCTGAGCAAGTTCACTTTAGAAATGTTTAATGCCTAGCTGTCTTCTCCCCTAGAGACGGGGAAGGGGCAGTTTGCAGGCTAAGACTGTATTTTTACCTACACTTGTTTTATTTTGGTTTTGTGTTTTGTGTTTGGCACTTGCAGTTTACATACTCATGGTACTTCCCACCTGCCTTCCCCCTTAAAAAAAAAAAAAAAGAAAAGAAGTAATACTTGAAAATCACTGTCCTGCCGGGCTGTGGTGGCGCAAGCCTTTAATCCCAGCACTTGGGAGGCAGAGGCAGGCGGATTTCTGAGTTCGAGGCCAGCCTGGTCTACAGAGTGAGTTCCAGAACAGCCAGGGCTACACAGAGAAACCCTGTCTCAAAAAAACCAAAACCAAAACAAAACAAAACAAAACAAAAAAAAAAAAAGAAAATCACTGTCCTTCAGGTGGAGAGATGGAAAGAGCTTTATTAAAATTACTGACCCACATTGCATCCTCAATGCCTGTAGAGAGGAAAGCCACCATGATTTATTGCAGGTGGCAAAAGCTTGCCATCTAACCCCACCCCAGCCCCAGGTTGCACCATCTTTGTTTTGCAAAGCTAATGCGGGAGACTACTGCAATTCAGTCTTCTCATCTGGACCTGCATCTCCTCCCACCCCCCTGACTACCCTGACTATCACTCAGTTGCTTGGCCTTCAGGTAGCTAACCTATTCTTATCTCGAACCTTCCCTTTTTATTTTTTATTTATTTTTTTTGTCAGATGGGACTTAATATTAAAGTCTAGGATTGTCATTCCCATGAAGCTTCTTCAATTACCTTTTGACACTTCATTAGTTTAGTTACCCAATAAATATTTATTTGTAATCTCTGTGAGAGGTGTTTGGTATCAGTGCTGGTTAGTTGTCACTTTGTTTGTTTACTAGTGTGACACAAGCTAGAGTCATCTGGTAAAGGAGAACCTCAATTGAGAACATGTCTTTATCAAACTGACCAGTAGGCAACTCTGTGGGGCATTTTCCTGATTAATGATTGACATGGGAGGTCCCAACTGACCATGGACAGGTGATCCTGGGTAGTAGAATGCAGCAGGCCAGCATGGGGAATAAGCTTTCCTCCAATTCCTCTGCTTCATTTCCTGCTTCCAGATTATTCCTTTCCTGTCTGAGTTCCTACCTTGGCTTCCCTCAGTGATGGGCCATGAGTGGGACCATAAGCGAAATAAGCCCTTTTCTCCTAGGGTTTCTTTTGATCATGGTGTTTATTACACTATTAGAATGCAGGTAGGATAGTCCCCAAGGATAAATGAGACCAGTACATTTCCTTCTTGCCTTTAGTTATATGGTGTAACCTGGAAAATAATCATTGAACAAGAATTGATCCTTAAACACCAGTCACATTGACAGACAGGGAGTTATGAGAGCTTAGATGGCATGCAGGTGAGGAACTTACTCTTTGACAAAGAGACACTCAAGGAAAATAATGATTGAGGAGAAGAATGCGGGTTCAGAAGACAGTGTGTCAGATTTTAGAAGACCAGTGTGGCCAAAGCATGGGAATAAGTGATAATTAGGCATTCTGTGTCTATGGCAGAGTAGCAGTTTAATTTGTTTACTATCCACACTGAGTCTGTGATGAGAAATCTGAGCACACAGGGAAGGTAAGTGGCTGGCCTCAGGTCTCCCTTTAGAATGCTACATCTGAGTGATGAGCCAAGACAATCAGATGTGGTTCTGTCCCCTGAACATAGCACCAAACTACAGAGACAGCAAAGGGACAGCTGGCAGGGACCACATCATAACTCAGAAGAAGAGGAGAGTCATTTCATTTAGTCAATGCAGGTAGTACTGAGCATTTGTTATAGAATCCAGACAGTCTGTTTAGCGATTTCCTTCATCATAGGCAGCACTCAAAGACTGGCTTAAGAAGTTAGTTTTAGGCATGGTGAGAAAACACATGGCAATCCCACTGGTCCTCATTGTCTTGAAGAGGTATGGGAGAAGGGGCTGCTATTTTTTCTTACAGTCTGTATTGAAGGGTTATGAGAATAAGTACAGATAGGCCAGTGGGAGCCATGAGAGTCTTTAAACTTTGGTCCATTCTCTTTTTGTTCTTTCTTTGTTCAGCATACACTTAGTATGTGTCATCTAGGTGCCTGGCTTCCTGCCAGAAGTTGAGAAATGAGCAGGGATTTAGAAAAGGGAAGTAGAAATTGGCATAAGCAGAGGGAGATTATGAGGGTCTGTGTCTTGGAGAGATATTAAAGAGGTGTGTCTGATTAGAGTTTAGTTGCTAGGGTTAGTGACAGATAGGGACAGGGGAGGAAAGCAACTGCCTCAAATCATATCACAATCAATAGTGAGGTTTTTCATGTTGTTGTAGGTATGTAATATGAAGCCATTACCTGAACTTGGGCAGGGGAGATGAATGAATGTAGTTTGTAGACTGGTTGGTAACAGTGTGCAGACTACACTGGACATCAGTCAGAGCCCAAGTGTGAGTTGTCTGTACTCAGGTAAGAGTGGTCCTCAGAAACAGAATTGGTCCAAATGTCATTGAATCGTGCTTCTCACTTGTCCCAAATGTGCTACAAAAGGATGCTACAGGTTAACAGGAGGTCTCTTTCTTGAAGATCAAGGACAAACTAGCTTTTTTTTGTAGCTTGAAGCAGACAGGATTTCTTTCTGATGGTCCAGGACAGTTTTATTAACCAAAACTTGCCTTCAACTTGGCATCTCGTCAGCCAGAAACAAACCTATTATTCACTGGGACTGCCCTGAAAAGGGGAGGAGAAATTAATGTAATTGAAGGAGACTGTCCTTAATTAAAGGAGCTCCTCAGGAAATGTCAATGGCTGCCTTGTTTTAGACAGGTCCCCCCTTTCCTCCTCTCGTTCCCTTTCTCCTTTTTAAATGTAGCTTTTTGAATCCTCCTATGGTTGTGAAGTTTCTCATATCTGGGTTTCACCTGGTGAATTTTTATTTAATCTTCCGCAAATTTTGGTTCAAGTTGTCTGCATTTGGAGGATTGGCACACACATGGCATCTTAGCGCCAAAGCATGTGGGCCAGTGGAGGGCTCCAGAGCCATGAATGCAACCGTTGTGTAGCTCTGGATGACTGTGCTGAGCCTTGGCATTTCAGAGTAGCCAGAGGGTCACATGGGCCACTTTTCTCTCCTCCTCTTGGCATATGCAGCTTAGAGCCTCTCTCTTCTACTCTTCTACCCAGAATCCCTCAGAGGGATTTTCTCCATTCCATAGGTATCTTTTCCTGTTGACCTAACATTACACATTTTTCTGGTTAGCATTATTTAGTGTGTGGGTAGAGGCACTGTGGCCATCTGTGATGCCTATAGTCCAACACATTAAAGTAGGAATGATAAAGGTATTTGAGGGAACACTTGCACTGCTTAATTATTTACTACATATGCACCACACACACACACACACACACATATACACACATACACACACACACACACACACAGAGAAAGAGAGAGAGAGAGAGAGAGAGAGAGAGAGAGAGAGAGAGAGAGAGAAGACAAGCAGGCAGACAGACAGACACAGACAGAAAGACAGAGGGGAGAAAAATAGGCAGTCAGACAGACATACACATACACATACACACA
>NW_022196906.1:35725542-35749356 GCF_008632895.1 Mastomys coucha | reverse complement strand
GGAGAGGGAGAGGGAGAGGTAGTTGCCTTCAGGAATTAAAAAAATAGCACGCTGAAGTTCTAGAATTAACAGGTACTTTATGGATTATTAAGTTTATCCCCATTATGTATCAACAAAGTTACCAAAATGGGGTTGGGTGCCCAAAGCAGCAAGTCTTTGCAGGCACGTAGATATTCAAACATGCATCAAAACAGGTCTGGTGTTCTCTGTGTGTCTTACTACCTGAAACCTTCACACAGTCTTAGAGGGAAAAGCAAACTCACCAGGCTGGTAACTTGCATGTTTCAATTAGAAAGAGATGAATTTGAAGTCATTTGTGTCGATGGGATTTGCAATCAAGTCTCTAGATTGCACCCGAGGATCCTCCTCAGTGGAAGACATTCATATGAAGATCAGTACTAACTATAAAAAGCAAAGGTACAGTAGAAAGAATCCTATCAAAGCTCTCCAAGTTTTGTCTTTTGTGAGTCTTGGCTTCTTAGAGCCCTGACCTCTACCATCCCCTGGAAGATTGCTGCCTACACAGTCTTTAAAAATGTCAAGAGATGCAGAGACATGGCTGGCTCCAAGTGAGCTGAGACAGCCCAGTGAATGGATGTTCTGACACAGCACTTCTGGTCACAGGAGTTAATTACTTTGGCTACACAGCTTAAGTGCAGCTCATGCATCAGATCAGACCCAATTCCTGGAAACTGACAAAGAGAGCTGGGGGAGGATGGGAGGCAGGCTGGTGCTCTTTCCTTCCCCTGAAACCACACCACCAGTTAGCTGTAAAGGGTGTGGGTTCACAGACCCTGCTGTGCCCCATCCCCTCACCCCATCCAAGCAGGAGCTGCCCAGGGCTGTCTATGTTCTATCTGATGTCAATTTCCTTCCTAGCCTCTACAGTGGCCTTGCTTTCTGTGTGCTTGTTGGATTCTCTTAACTCATTAGTCTAATTGAGGGCACCTTTGTTAATAGATTTGTGATTGTATGGGATTCCAGACTGGGTGACTTTGACAACAGAAATTAATTTTCTCGTACTCCTGGAAGTAGGAAGTCCAAGGGCAAGGCACTGATATGGTTTCTTCCTCCTTGGCTTCTTGCTGTGTGCTCACATGGACTTTTATCAGTGAGTACACATCCCTGGTATCTGCCTTGTATAAAGCCATAGATCATAGTGTGCGTTCCACACTATGACCTAATTTATCCTTAACCATCTCTTGAAAGGTCATATCTTCCACATGGCACACTAGGACTAGGACTTCCATGTGTGAATTTCAGATGAGTAAAACTCAGTAAGTGACACAGATGGCTCCTACTACTAAAGTGAGATACAGCTTTGTCTCAGCACACTGATATCCTACTAACAAGTAAAAGCACCTTCACGGACAGTGAGGAGGTATTTTCTGCAAAGACATCTATTTATTAACTCATATCTCTTAGGAGGCATATTGAATTTTAGAAAGCAGGTGGATGTACACACACACACACACACACACACACACACAGTGTATACATGTAGGTATACCTATGCAAATAACATGTGTATGAGAATATTTCTTCTACCACAAAGTTTAAGAAATTAATAGGAAGTTCACAGATCACATTAGATGCTGGAGGAAATGTGTCAGGAAGGCTGGAGGCTTAGCTATGCACTGTGAGAGCATCCTGTTAGGACTGAGCCAGCCACTCCTGCATCAGGCACAGGTTAGCATGACTAGTATCTAATACTTAAGGAACAATTACTTTAACTGGAAAGATGGCTGAGCAGGTAAAAGTAGTTTCTGCCAAGGCTAATGGCTTGAGTTTATCCATGGAACCCACTGTGGAAGGATAGAACTGACTCTGTAAAGTTTTCTGCTGACCTCCACAAAATGCTGTGGCACATAAGCTTTCCTACCCACACTAAATAAAATTAAGTTTTAAAAGAACAATTATTTTAAGCAGGCCTTGCTGCAGTTCCATGAGGATCTACATTATTGTAATTTTATACAGAAGAAACTAAGGCATAGACAAGCAACTTTTTCAAAACCACAAAACCACTATCTGAGGCCAGTGTGTCTGCCTGATATTAAAACCCAGAAACATTTGTAGTCTATTAGGGAAGACAAAGCCAAATACCTAAAAATGAAAATCAGATGGTCAACCTATGTAATTGACTCAGTTGCCAGGTGATCACTTTGAGAATAAGTTGCCGGAGAAAGCCCTGCAAAGAAATATATTGAGCTCTAAAGTCTAGGTACATTTTAAAGTGAGCTTGAGAGGTGGCCAAGAGTGTCTTTAGCACTAGAGGCAGAGATGTAAACTGAGTACAGGAAACAGCAGGGAAATTGACATCTTCCTAATGGAGGGCTCGAAGTACCATGAAAGAAGAAAGTGAGAGGGTGTTTCTGTTCTCAAGGTTGGCACTAGACTTGTAGTTTAGGAGGAAGCAAAACTTCGGTAGGATTGTAGACAGTGGTGGGATTTGGAGCTGGGACATTTTTGTCGATGGCAGTTCATCTGGATTGGAAGTGAACCCTTTGTATATTGAAACTATGTTCATAATAAACCAACACTCACATTTCTGCTTACTGAAAATTATAATTACATGATAGGAAAGTAAAAGATAACTCTGAGTCTTACATGCATGTTATGTCACTCTTGAATACAGATGGAACGCATGGAGTTGTTATCCATAGGGAACCACTGTCTTTGGTGGAAATGTACTATGAAAGGAGATACTTTCTGCCCAATCAGTCACCTTAAGTTCTCACTAAAAACTGTGCTTATCTCAGTCTTGGAGACCGCTGTTGCACATCCATGCTAACTTGATATTATCTAGCTCTTATCCATAAAATTAAGCTGTGTGTATGTGCATGGCTCAGAATTAATTAGTTACCATCCTATTGTGTTCTCTTCTTTCATGAGTTTTACATGATCAACATCTTTAGTTATATCCCTGGAAATAGCTTTAATGTTTCTGAATTAGTCAAATCCTCCAGAGAAACAAAACCAACAGTAGACACAGATAAACAATAGGAGATAGGTAGATAGACAGACAGATAGATAGATGTGTTGGAAAACAGACATAGAAATAGGTAGGTGGATAGAGAAAAAAATTATAGATAGAAGATAGAGATAGTTGGATGGATAGACAGATTTAAAAATTGGTTCACATAACCATGGAGACTGAGAATTCCCACAATATATTGGCTATAAGCTAAGAAATGGGAAAACTGATGACGTACATTCTGGAGTCTGAAGGTCTAAGAAATAGGAACTGTTATATCTGAAGGAAGAAGAAGGAAAATGGTTGCCCTAACTCAAAAAGAGTAGGAGGGGGAAGTCTTTCTTCTCCTCGTCTCTGTTCTATTGGAATTCTGAGTGGACTGGAGGATGCCTGCCTTCAGTGAGGGTGTTCTTCTTTGCTCAGATCACTGAGTTGGAGATACTCTCATCCAGAAACACACTTATAGACACATTTAAACATAATGTTGTGCCCTAATCAAGATGCTAGAAAATTGATCATCATTATTTCCAGTGAAAGGCAGGCTTTTGTATGCCTCTGGTCTTCACAGATGTGAGGCTGTGCCGTCTTCCTATTCTGCTCTAGATCTTCCTTGCCTGAAGAAACAAAGTGATACAAAAGAATGGCAAACGTAAGAGAGAACCTTTGTGGTATGGAAATCCTGACACAAGGAATTGTCTCACCAAGGTAGTGGAAGTGGACAAGTAGATGGCATAGACAGTGAGAGGATGCTCATATTCCATTGGGTGTGAGGTATGAAAAAGGTTGGGAGTGGGAATTCTGAAAAGGTCCCCACATTCCAGCAAGTCTTTAGGGCAATTCTTTTAAGGGCTGAGTGCTCAGAGGCTTTATAACTCTGCTGAGATGGACTCAGGTAAAACCAACTTTGATGGTTAGTTCTAATTGTCAACTTGATACAACCTGGATTCATTTGGCAGGAGAGCACCACTGACAGTTTGGGTTTTGTCAGGCTCATCTGTAGGAGCTTGTTTTGATCCGATATAAAGACATGGAAGAAAGAAAACCTTTTGCTTTTTTTTTTAATTCCCATATTTGGCTCTCACGTTGACACGTAGGTAAGTTTATCTATTTTAATGTTACTGTTGCTGCAAATCTCTTTGTTGATACTAGAGCCAGGTTCTTCTGTCTTCCAACATGGACTAAAGACTAGTGTGTTGGTTTGAATATGTTTGGCCTAGGGAGTGGCACTATTTGGAAGTGTGACCTTGGCGGAGTAAGTTTGGCTTGGTGAAGGAAGTGTGTCATTGTGAGCATGGGCTTTAAGACTGTCATCCTAGCTTCCTGGAAGCCAGTATTCTCCTAGAAGCATTCAGATGAAGACTAGAACTCTCAGCTCTTCCTAAACCACACCTGCCTAGATGCTGTCATGTTCCTCCCTTGATGATAATGGACTGAACCTCTGAATGTGTAAGCCAGCCCCAATTAAATGTTGTCCTTATAAGAGTTGCTTTGGTCACCGTGTCTCTTCACAGCAGTAAAACCCTAACTCAGACAACCAATAGCTCTTCAGAATTCCTCCAGACCTTGGCAGCAGCTTGAGACTCCTAGGACATTCAACTGCATGAATGAATAACTACCTGAGTGAAAGATTTTTGTCTTTCTGAGTCTAGGTCAATATTAATGTAATACTTTCTAAATCCATCTAGCTGCCTGAGACTTTCATTTTAACAGCTAGATAAACTTCAATTGTGTATGTATACCACACTTTCTTATCAGTTAATCTGAGGATGGACATTCAGGCTGGTCCAGTTTTCTTGCTATTTTAAGTAGTAAAGCAATCAATGGAAGTACAGATGTCTCTGTGTAGGATACAGAGTCTTTGAGGTATATGCTCAGGAGTAGAATAGCTGGGTCAGATGGTAGACTATTTTTATTTCTGGAGAAAACTCCAAACTGGTTTCTGGAATAACTGCAGTTCTTTGTTCTCCCATCACCAATGAACCAGGGTTCCTCTTGGCTCACATCCTTATAAGCATTTGTTATGTATTTTCTTGATTTTCACCATTCTGATTGGGTTGAGATGCAATCTTAAGGTAGTTTTAGTTTTGTATTTTCCTGAAAAGGGTAAAAGTTAAACACACACACACACACACACACACACACACACACACCTGTCAATCAATAAATGAGCTAATGAAGTGAACAGACAGTCCTCAAAAGAAGAAATAATGACTCTAAAAAATACATCTTGTGAAGGCTTGATGCCCCAGTGTAGAGGAATCCCAGCCAGGACAGGGGAGTGGAAGTGGGTGGGTTATTGAGCAGGGGGAAGGGGCATGGGATAGGAGGATTTTAGGAGGGGAAAGGGGATTAAATTTGAAATGTAAATAAAGAAAATATCTAATAAAAATAAAAGAAACTTCATCTTAGAACTTGAAAAAAATCTGGGGCTTATGACTGGCTCCAATTGTACTGAAGAACTGATTCAAATACTATGCTGGGTAGGAAGAGCTGGAACATTTAGGGAACCTTCCTATAATGGTTGGTTTTTATTGTCAACTTGACACAAACTAAAGTCACTGGGGAGAGGAAACTTCAACTGACATATTTTCTCCACCACACTGGCTCCTGGGCACATCTGTGGGGCATTTTCTTGGTTGCTGATGGATTTGAGAGGGCCCAGCCCACTGAACAGTACCACTCCTACGCAAGCGGACCAGTACTGTATAAGAAAACTGAGCAAACCAGAGAGATCAAGAAAGCTGAGCCAACCAGAGAGAAAACCAGTAAGCGGTTTTCCTCCATAGTTCCTGTATCTGCCCTTGTCTGACTTTCCTTGGTGATGGAAAGACTCTAAAGTGTAAGCTAAACTAAATCCCTTTCTCCCCAAGTTGCTTCTGTTATCACAGCAACAGGAAGAAAATTAGAACACTCCTGTCTTAGTCAGGGTTTCTATTCCTGCACAAACATCATGACCAAGAAGCAGGTTGGGGAGGAAAGGGTTTATTCAGCTTACTTCCACATTGCTGTTCATCACCAGAAGAAGTCAGGACTGGAACTCAAGCAGGTCAGGAAGCAGGAGCTGATGCAGAGGCCATGGGGAGATGTTCTTTACTGGCTTGCTTCCCCTGGCTTGCTCAGCCTGCTCTCTTATAGAACCCAAGACTTCCAGCCCAGGGATGGTACCACCCACAAGGGGCCCTACCCTCTTGATCACTAATTGAGAAAATGCCCCACAGCTGGGTCTCATGGAGGCACTTCCCCAACTGAAGCTCCTTTCTCTGTGATAACTCCAGCCTGTGTCAAGTTAACACACAAAACCAGCCAGTACAACTCCCATCCCTAAGTGTAGGCAGAAGTTCATGAACCAGAGGGTGTGTGAATGGCTTTGCAACTAGGCAAGGGTGAATGATTTTAACAGGTGTGTTTCCATTGGATAAACACCCATACAGCACATAAATTAGTTATACTCTATGAGACCTAGAAGATAAAAAGGCCTGGTCCTTCAAACGAGGGACCTGAAGGACTGGTGACAGGTTAAGGAGGCAGAGAGTAGGTAGAGAAAAGTGGGTGTTGGATGTTCAGTTGGGTGGTCAGCTAATGGATGTCACCAGGAGCTTCAGTTGGGTGATCAACTAATGAATGTCACCAGGAGCTTCAGTTGGGTGGTCAACAAATGAATGCCATCAGGAGACAGGAGCTCTTTCTTCCAGCCATCTGCTTAGTACAGTTAACTGATTTCTAGACCAATGCAGGGTGCACTTTAAACAAGACACTAAGATTAGCCAATTCACTTACCCCTGTCCCCCCAAGGATACTACTCACCCAGAGGACGCCTGATAAATGACCATGTAAAATATTATGCTTTTAAGAAGGTCCCTCCTATCTCACTCAGAGTCAATATAGTCCATTATGTCAGTTCCTATCCACTGGTGTCTTTCTCAGCTATTTATATTTCCGTTTAGTTAGAGCTTAGGCAAAGCTCACCCAGGCCTAGAATATTAAACTTATCAGAGACTCGGTTGTTATCTTTTTTTTTTTTCTTAAAGATCATCTATCTTCTTCATTGTACTTTCTCTGAGCCTGGCAGCTTCTCTCTTGTTTCTCACTTCTTTCTGGCTCTTTCCACACTAGATACTGCTTTGATCCATGCTCTCCATATCTGATCTTTGGAGAGTAACCTCTCCTTGTGGATATTTCCCCTTGAGTTTATTCCTCTTTGGGATGGGGATGTGGGGTGAGGTCCTGAGGAGAGAAAAGGCTGGCTCAGTCTGTTTCTCCTCACAATCTTACTTTACTTCCTCTCCTTACATTTTGTCTCCTGCACACCCTGGCCAGTCTTCTCTTTCTCATTCACCATGGAGAGCACCAGAGAAGGAGTAAGACAGATGAAAACGGACACTTCTGCAGGTGCCATAAACTTGGGGATGTAAGAGGAAGGAAATCCTCAGGGAAAAACGATGGTGAAGTGCTGAAGCAAGGAAGGGGAAGACCAAGGCAATATTATTAATAATGATGATAATACTTTCTATGTATTAAGACCTAATATGTACCAGTCAGCATGACAGCAGTGAGTCATTTTATCTTCATGATGCTCTTTTGTCTGTGTGCCATTTTTTTACTTCTGAAATAAAGATAACAAGATCCAATGAGTTTAACCTCATTTCTGAGGGTCAGGCTTCTATTATGAAATGCAGTTGGATTTCACACACTATCTTTCTCCTCTGCATCATAGAGAAGCCAGCAAGCAAATGCTTTTAGATTAAAGGTCAACATACATTTTAAGGGACTATTTCAAAGGTATAAGTACTTTTAAATATGGCAATTTAAAGAGCCATACTCATGCATATACATACACAAAACCACACAAATCAAAAATAAAATGTATTTTAATAGATAATTTTTTTTCACCATATCCCAGTTGCTAAGGTCAGAAGAGATCATTGGATTATTCAATTCCAGAGTCAGGATCTCTCTAAAATATTCTCTTTCCTACCTGGGACTTTTCAAAGAAAGGAAGCACCTCCCAGCAGACAAAAATCTCCGATCATTGGACATCTTGGGTGTGTATATATCCAGGTTCTGTTAGGATCAGCTCTGAATTACCCAGAGCAACCTGCAGTTAAATAGGTTATGCATCAAACCTTTCTTTTACACAAGAGCTCTTTGTGTGCAGAGAATTCCTGCACTAGCTCACAAGTACTACCAACAAGTTAAAGGCTATTATATAAAGTGATCTTATGCCACTTGAAATCCTTCTCTTTGTTCAAAATTGACTCTGATGTAATGCGTACCAAGATTATGCTCATCTCTGAGAGACTGGGTAATTTACCACTTACAATTTTTGATCATGCATGCCTCTGATTTAACAAATGCATGTGTACCTCTAGACACGTCAGTATACACCAATTTAAAAACCACTTTAAATTGTGTTCTTCTAACCTACAAGGCTGTTTACTTCCACATCCTTTGTTTTGCACCTGTAGTAACTATGCAATTCCCTGATTGCCATGAGTGTATGGATTCCTGCTCTTGATTCAAAGCTCCTTGAGGGCATAACCTGTCTGTTTTCTTGGCTTAGTACTAGGTCCTTATCTTTGTTTACATAGCAACTCATCCTTCATTTAGTCCTACATTCCTGGCTTTTGTTTGACATTGTCTCTTGTTTACAACAATATTTTTAAATGATGGGTATAGAGAGATTCCTCTATGACCTCCCTTTAAATAAATGGGGCTGATTAATTTCCTGGTGAATAATTAACAAATCCATTTAGCCAGCTGAAAGCCAATTATTTTTATTTATCTTGGTTCATTGGTAATTGCCCAAAGCAAACATAAATAATAGACTAATTTTGGTGGCAGAGGAATATTGGTGAGCCCCCTCCACCATTCCTCATCAAGACCAGCATTGCACTGTAAATTTCTACAAGTGGAAGCAAACACTTGTCTCTCGATTTCAAGATGCTTATGGCAAGGTTGATAAAATAAGATTCTGAAGAAATGGAGTGTTCCAGCTACATATTAGGATATTGGCTGGTATTCACCCTGAAGCTGGGTCAGAGGGCTTTTCTTTTTCACAGAGGATTTTATAAAAATGCATGGAGAGGCACTGGCTACTGTAACTGCAGCCATTAGAGCACAGTAAACTGAAATGAGAAAAGATACTCATAGGAAGTTTTTCTACACTGTCGTTTAGTAGATATCTCCAGGATTATAGGAATGGCTCAGTGGATATTGTTCCCCTTCATAGTGACAGGACTTGAATTATAACTCCCAGAATCCACACAAAGCTGGACATGGTGGTCTATGTCTGTAATCATAGGATTCCCAAGTTGGGCTGTGGGGCAAAGACAGAAGAATCTCTTGAAGCTTGTGGCTAGTTAGCCCAGCACATGCAGCAATAAACACCAGTTCCAAAGAGACCCTGCTTCAAAAAGAGTGAAAGATAGGACTGATAACCAGTGCTGCCATCTGACTTCCACATGCACACACCCATGTGCACGCACATACATGTGCAGAAAAGAGAGACAGAGACAGAGAGACTAGACTGAGAGACAGAGAGTCAGAGGTCTTCATTACTTTGCCTGCACTAGGCAGATGGGTGGAGAATTTCATCAGCTAATTCTACAGATGAATGTTAAGATGAAATCTCTCTGCAAAGTTGCAAAGAACTGATTTCACCCTGATGTGCTGAGGTTTTCTAGTCACTCATCTTTTAAGTTTGTTTTACTTAGACAAAGCTGCTCTGCTGGGTAACCACAACTGACCATAGCAGCAGACACTGTCTGCCATGGCCAGCTGGTAACCTAGGCAGGTTAAAGGAAAAACAGGCACTTTACCTATGATTCAGATGCAGCTCTGGCCATCTCTCACCTGAACTTGGGCATTATGCTAGGCTGTTTCTTGCCACTGTGGTGAACACCAAGAGAACCAATTTAAGGGAGAATTTCTTTGGCTCATTGTCTCAGGGGCTTTATTCCATGATTGGCTGTCACTGTTGCTTTGTACCTGTGGCAATAAATACCTCATGATAATAGGAATGTGTGGAAGAGCATTTCTGACCCCTTATCAGCTAAAAATAAGAAAGACAAAAAGGGGCAAGATTTAGCCCCTCAAAGGATACATCTTTGTGACCTACTTCCTCCTGGCAGGATCTGCCTCTTAGAATACCCATCATTTCACAAAACAACCAGTTAGGTACCAAGGCTTCAGCAATCTTACTGGGAGGAAACTGCATATTCTATTCATGACCTTTCCAACACAAAGTCACTAAAGAAGCACATGGTTATTTCACTGTACAAAGTGTATCAGGTCCATCTCCCAGAATCCCCCCCCCCCAAAAAAAAGAACCTAGTTCCAATGCAATTCTAAAGTTCAAGACCAAGGTCTCCTCTAAGATTTATAGCAAACAGTTAGTTGTGAATCCCTGTCAAATTGAGAATAAACCATGTGCATTCAATATACAGTGGCACAGAATGAAAATTATAGGTCCGAAGGGAAGAATAGAATTAACGAGGAAA
This sequence comes from Mastomys coucha, assembly GCF_008632895.1. NCBI lineage: Eukaryota > Metazoa > Chordata > Mammalia > Rodentia > Muridae > Mastomys > Mastomys coucha. The sequence goes on along the minus strand of NW_022196906.1, from coordinate 35,738,883 downwards.
GAGCTAACCCAAGCAAGAACAAAGCACTCTTACTAATATTGGATGTCACCCATTCTCTTGTTGACTTTGAGGAGCTTTGCTATTAGTTCTTATATATTTTAATGAAATTTTGGTGCACATGTGTTTTCAATTATTATAGCATACTGTTGTATCAGTCCCTTTCCTAACTCTTGTACGAGAAACTTTTCCTGGGGAAATGCAACACACACACATGTTCACCCTAGAAAACCATGGCAGACCAAAGTAACCATCGTACCAAAGTCCAGCTTGGTGAACCAGAGTTTGAATTAGGGTTACTAGTAGGAACATGAATAAGAGCTTATTTACAGGAGTAGGTACAAATTAAATTGGCTATGTTGCCAAAAATCTCACCCCAACATGGCAGATGACTCATGGGCATTGCAACTCTGGGGCTCCCTGCAAGCTGGACAGATCCAGGAGACCTCCCTTCTGCATCTCAGCTGGTTAGAGTCTCTTTCACCAGTGATTTATTTCTTCTATAAAGCTGGGAAGGGACTTTTCTTGACTCTTCAAGTTTCATCTTTCCCAGCCATGTGAATTTTTGTTTATATGAGGGAATATTTCAACTGAGAGAAAACTGCTGTTAACAACACATATAGTTAATTTTACTGCCTCTGACTTGTTTTTGTTGGAAGTCTACCATGTCAGGTGTAAGTATTTCTAGTCTCCATTTGCTTTGTAAATTACTTGCATCCTGTCACTCTCAGTCTGTGTGGATCTTTGCCAGTGAGATGTGTTTCTCGAAGACCACAAAGAAAAGCTAGACCTTGTTTTTTCATCCAAACAGCTATTCTTCATATTTAAATTGGATAATTAAGACCATGTACATTTAGGGTTATTATGAAGAGAGATTCACTAATTTTTCAACTTTGATGGTTGTTTTTCTGGTGGTTCATTGTTTATTCTTTTGTTTCTACCCTAGTCCTTTATGGGGGTTTGGTGGGTTGCCAAGCTGGACATGACTGATTCATTCTCAGTTCTCCTCTGCTCATCTAATACTCCTAGGAAATGTTTTTTTTCTCTATTCCCAAGATTGAGGTTATCTTTTACTTCAGTGTTTGACTTTTCTGTATCTTATGCTATACTGGCTCAGTGGTCATGAGTCTGTTTGTACTTGTGTTGAAACATCTTTCTCTGTGGATTTTAAAAGGTAAATTTGACTTTGAGCAAAACAATCTCCACTGGCAGTTTCTTACTTTTAGGGTTTGAAATGCACCATCCCGTTTTCTGCTATTTTTTGTCTTTGTGAGTTGAGTATTTACCCTGCAGGTTTTAATAGTTTTTCTTTGTTTTGCAGCATTGTCATCTTGATTATAATTTGTTGCATTGTATATTTTCTTTGTTAACTCTATTTTGGGATTCTAAGTGCCTCTTGTGTTTGAAGCCTCATTTCTTTGCCATATTATGTCAGGCTTTTCCTTGAAGTTTAATTGGATGCCTCCACCACACCATAATTCTTGCATTCTGAATGTCTCCAAATCCAACAATATGTGAATAATGCTAAGATCTGTCATTCGCCTGAACAATAGCAAAGTTTCTTGAACTACAGCTATAGTGTCCAGTGTCAATTAAGTGTCTACATACTTTAATACACTAGAATCTCCCTTGTGTGTCTGTATGAAAAGAATACTTCTTATGTCTTCTTCTTAAAGCAAATACTTTTAAATGAATTTGAATCATACACAAGTGAGCATGGCCTGGCAGATTCTAGAGATACTCATACCATGTTGCCTATTGTTTTAATGTAAATTATTTTCCTATTGTCTTAATATAAAGTATTTGATTTTCTTTTTATATTCATAATCTTTTGAACAACCCAATTCTCCATTTTTACTTTTTTTTAAAAAAATAATTCTTTGAGAATTTTGTATGTGTTGATCACATCTATTCCCTTTCCCCAACTCCTTTAAGATCTACCTGTCTTTCCTACCTACCTAATTTTGTGTTCTCTTTAAAATATCAATAATAAAATCCACATCAAGTCCAAGTTTTGCTGACCACATATTCTTGGATGCATTATCTGCCTATGAGGGACCATACTCTCAAAGAGAACTGACTCTCCCTCTCCCAAAACTATACTTATCAACCTAAGCTATGGGTGGGGCTTCATGCCTACCTCCTCTTTCCATGCTGGCATTTTGTCTGGCTTAAACCTACGTAGGTCTCATGTATGTTGTCATACCCACTGTGGGTTCATTTGTGCTATTTTCTTGATGTGTCTGAAAAACCAAGATATTCCTCTTGGTCATCCACCACCTCATGCTCTTAAAATCTTTATGCTTTCTCTTCCATGATGGTTCTTGGGATTTTGGAGAAGCAGGTGTGATACAGATATTTAACTAAGGACTGGGCATTTTTCAATGTATTATTCTCTGCACCTTGGCCAGTTGTGTCTATTTGTGTTATTACCATCTACGGAAAAGAAGAAGTTTCTCTGATGAGAATTGAGAAATGCACTAATGAGTTCATCTTCTGGCCAAATTATTTTCAAATCTCTCTATTCTGCTCTTTGCTCCCAATTCTCATTATAAACTTGGCTAAAATCAGCAGCGATGACCATAGTGAATTTTGGGCTACCTTGACATTTCTTCTGCCATATTAACTAGTTTGTCATAATTAAACTCACCTTCCCACCAAGTCTGAGAAAATTGTCTCTACTTCAGTTCCAAATAGAGTCCTAGTCCCATCAGAAACTGTGAGATGAATCTTCTGTCTGTGTTTCTGTTATTGTTCTGATATGTTAAACTCCCATCAGAACTGAAGATAAAACCCTAATCATATCATTCTAGTGCCTCTCTAGTTTGCTTCCCTAAATTTCTCTCACAAGTTACTTCTTAAAGGCTTCTGAGCCACATAATGAGGAATGTTCATAGCAATGACCTCATTTCCCAGGCATCAATTTTCTGTGTTAGTTTCTTGACTTTGTGACAATATCTAAGGGAAACAGGTTATAAGGGGAAATATCTGCTCTGACTTACACTCTCAGAGGTTTTAGTTCATGGCAAGCCAGCTCTATCATACTGAGCATGAGGCAAGGCAAAATATTACAGAGGTGGGAGCATGCGAGGAAGCTTCTCACCTCATGATGACCCAGTAGCAAAAAGGTATTAAGATGCCTGAGACCAGACAAAACTCCAGAGAATATGTTTACAAAACCCACTTCCTATAATTTTCCACTCACTCCTAGTGTTCCACTTCTTAGATAAATTCCACCAGCTAGAGACCAAGTCTTTAACAGTAATTCTCACAGACAACAATGTCAAGGGAAGGAATTGTAGTTATCAGAATGGGCTTCTCCTTCCATGGCCTGAGTCCCATGGAAGACCAGGATCCCTGCCACTTGGAACCATACAGGTAGAGCTCAAGCCTTTTCTACTACTTATAGCCATAAGGAGGTCCATACTAGAAAGCTTGAAGACTCTGGTCCTGTACTCATATCTTTTAGCCACTCAGTCTCTTTCCCTCTGCTCTACCATGCCCAGACTTCTTGCAGGTTCCCATAGGAAAAAAATCAGTCAGCTTTGGGTGTGGACATAACTTGGGGCCCTTAGATGATATTAGCTCCACCTATACCTCTAATTCTAACTTCTGACTACTACTTTTCTTCTACACAGATCCACAACTTAAACCCTATGGTAGAAATGATGGGAAGAGTGTGCTGTGCTTACCTCGCAGGGAGATATTATGATCACAAATGTAGTTTCCTAGTATGAGGCATGTCATCTAGGTGTGTTGACTCCCTTTATTTCCCCAAATACAGGAGCCTCAACTACATAATTTGAGGTTGTGAGATGTTACATTCATGCAAGCCCTATGTGAGTGACTGGTACTCATGCCAATAGCACAGACTTCCTATATCATAGGCAATTATGCCTGCAGAATGAAGTATGGATTATGATTCAAGTTGAGATGTTTGTAAAATGATTGTGGAGAAAGAAAGAGGGAGACAGAAAAGAAATCCAGAACTTTGCAAGCTTTTAAAAATATATTGATTACTCTTGAAAGAATGAATGACTTCCAAAGCCCCGATACATTCATTCTTCTACACCTCGAGTATGCCTGCTTATTGTGTGACATGCACTCTGACAGGCCCTAAGCATGCAACAGAAAGTAAACACTATAAAACAAAAATGAAACAAGAAGCAATCCAACATAGATAGATGTCAACTTTCCCAGTTCTTTCTCTGGATCCTTGAATATCTGATTTTGTAAAAGTAAGCCTGTATGGGTATGCTTGTGGGGGTCTAGAAAGAATCATTGACTATTCAAGTTCATAATGAGAGTCGACCACTATAACAGGACAAGAACCCCAGGCTATAAGATCAGTAATGGAAAATATCGTTTACTGTATCCTTATTTTTTCTTGCTCTACAGACCATGTAAGAGTAAAGCTGTGCATGGAAGTCTAACCCCAGGAGTCTTTGTGGTCTGACATCCTATAGGGTAAAGTCATTGGTGCTGGCATAATAGCTCCAAGGACAGATACTTCTAGATCCAATGTTTCTGGAAGTCCATATGGATCATATGCTTTAATTCATTACATGTTTTAGCAAGATGTAGGCTGAATTTTTAGGCTACTGCTTGGGGTAGTGAAGTCAGAGATGGTTATGCCTGGGACCAGTTCTCTAGTTCTGAGAGTAAGTGCAGCATGGTAAGTAGGGACGGTTTATTCCCACTGATGCCCTGCTCTTGTTCTTGGGTAGAAGACCAGTAAGGAATTCCAGTTGCCACTGTCCTTCCCTTCCACTGGATCATGTAATACAGTTATAATTCAGTGTCTGTGATCTGTCTTAGAAAGTTTAAGCTAGGTCATTTTGTAAGGTCTAGTCACTCAACATTTGAAAGAGTCTTTAAAAGCCATTGGAAGATTTCTTGGTGAAAATAGGTCCCCATACTGTGAATCTAGTATGCAACTATGACCTTAAGGACATCAACCAGTGATAATGGCATACTTGACACAGGTCAAGTTTTGTGTAGATGCCACAGTCTGAAAGGTAGAGGTCAACTCTAAGAACTTTTTCATGCTCAATCACCTAGGAGATGTTGAAGAAACGGTATGTTTTGGTTTGGGTTGCTGTGTTCCTTCTCCTCAAAACACCAGACTGCATTTCCCATAGGGCTTTGGGTTTGTTGAATACCCATTTGAGCTAGACCTTCTAGAAGAGGACCATCATGAGGTCCCACAGGCATCAGAATAATCCTTACATGCTGCAGCTTTCACGCTGTAGACTGGTGTTCCATATTCTCAGCTAGTTTCTTCTATTTCTAGGCTTGAATCTGCCAGCAAGCACTATGAGATTGCAGAGAAGCAGGGCCAGCGGAGCCAGGGCTCACAGAGTCAGCTGCATGTGTAGCTAGCCTAGCACAGGCCTCACAGCCTCAGGAAACCTGTATATTTTGCAAAGAGCTCAGCAATGGATGGAAAAGACTGGTTTCATCTTGTCCTTGTTCAGGAAGTTAGTCCTTGCTACAAGAAATCCACCAAAAGACTTAAGATGAACCTGTTACCAAAAGACTTTTTTGTGCCTTCCTATTTCCTATGATCACAGCAAAAGAAGGGACCACTGGGTCACAACATCCTTTAGGGATGCAAAAATTAGAAATGGAGTTATGATAATACTATTGAAATACATGTGACTTGTAGGACATATGCACTTTTGAGAGGACAGACAAATGGGAAGCAGTTATTCCAGGCAGGAAGAACAAAAGACCAAAGGCACAAAGGTAAGAAAAACCTAGTTAGTGTGAATGATGGAAATTAGACTTCAGCTCTTAGATATGTTGGGAATCATGGGAGAAGAGTGTGTGATGGTGATAATGATGGATGGAAAACCTTCAGTGTCAGACTCAAGGTAGGTCATTTGCTCTTGTACTGTCACTGACTTGCCTATAACTCCATGCAGAATACACACTTGGCAAATGCTTATTGGACAAGTTAATGAATAAATGAATTGATTTATGAATCACAAGTCAAAGGGATGAAATTTATGTGCTCAGATAGATATATGGAAGGTTATAAATAGGAAGTTAAGGCACGGTAGATTGAAGATCGTAGTTTAACTCTACCTGGGCATCTCTCACCGGAGACTATTTGGGGGTTAAGATAGATGTGGAAACTTGCGAGTCATCATTCCAATGATATTGAGCTACATTCGCCTTTCAGGACAAATTATGACACATCTGAAAAACAAAAGACAAGACTGAACAGTGGGGCTGACACATGATGTAGGAATAGAAAAGTAAGATAGAGGAGAAGCATGAAGTCAGGGAAAACAACAACACTACTGTTTTTCAAAGAGTTGAGTAAAATAACTAAAGCATGGTAAAGCTCAAAAGCAGAATCTGAGGGAAAGGACGATACTTAGATAGTCAAGTACTGTGGTAATTATTACTCTGGAGGTTGCCACACCCCATGTTGTCTTTAAATATCTATTAGATATTTAAATATCTTTAAATATCTATTAAATACCTATTATGCTTCAGACTGTGTTGTTCCCAGATAAAAGACACAGAAACCTTCAGCTTAAAAGCACTAGAGCTGAGTAAATATCAACTCTCCACGCTATTTTGTCTACTTCCCTGTAGTAATCCCTGAGATATCACGTGCCATGTTCTGCCTCAGGCCAGCCCTCATGGTCATGTACTCACTATCTACCTACTCCACAGCTAGTTTCTTCTTCCCTTATCCCCCCTGGTCCCTATGTAAGACCCCCAAGCCTTTGATCCACCCCTCTCTTCTGCCCAGCCCAGGCAGTAGGCATCTTTATTAACCAATCAGGGATAACTTGGGGGATAAGGTTTGCACAACAAAATCTGGTGTACACGAGAATTCTCACTAATTTTGGGGCAACCAGGTCTTGGGATGCAGTATTTAGCATTTGGATACATAGCAGCACCAGACCATCCCCAGCAGGCAAGGACAGCTGGAGAACCTTCTGTTGGCAAATTACCAGGATACAGAGAAAGCAGCAAACCCAAGGAGATGACTCTTAGGGTGAAGAAGCATTCTGTAGAGTGCAGCTTGAAATGTGTGAATGTGCTTCTGAGGTCATTGATGGGAGTGTTCACTCTCTGAGAAGCTGACTGTAATAAAGGATTGAAGAAATATACAAATAACTTAGACTTGAGTAAAGAGTATAAAACTGATTCAAAGCCAGCTTCCTAATCTAATCAGCTCTTTCAAGCTACAGTGGAAGGTGCCAAAGGAAGTCAATAGAAAACTTAAAGACACTACCTAGAAAAGAAATCCCTATAAACAACAATGAAACCTTTAAAGGAGGAAGTTTGGGTCTCATGGTTGGATTTTGAGTATAAGAAACCTGACTAATCAGGAGCTTTCTTCTCAATCTGCCTTTTTCCTTTGAAACTCATTTGGAACAAGAGTAGGGAAGGAGAGACAACCCTGAGGATAGAAACATGTCTCGATAAATAAATAAATAAATAAATAAATAAATAAATAAATAAATAAATAAATGGAGGAGAAAGAAAGCTAAGCATCTTTGAGGTCTGCAAGAACAAGGGAGAAGTCATGAGTAGGAAGTAATTTAGTGCCTCAAACACTGGCCACAGGCTTAGCCATCTGCCTTTGTAGCCAAAACCAGTGACAAATTGAAGGGTTACCATAGTGGGTGACCACAGGGCTTCACAGCCATGTAGACCCAGAGATAAACTGACTTTTCCATTCTCTAACTCTTGCCTTTTGGACAAAATTCTCAGTCCTCAGTTCCCCACCTACAAAGTAATAAGAGTAAATACAACATCAATGGCAGTGTATTCTATCCTGTATGCAGTGTATGCAGATCATGTGCCTCATATAGAATTTGGTCCTTTCTTCACAGTTGTTTGGAGAGATGATGGTTCTTAATAAGGAAACATTATTTCTCTAGGGTGCATTAGATAAGCAGTATCCCCAGTACCCATCTGCAGAAGTCCTAGCTTTCTGGGCTACTAAATAAACCTTGGTTATTAGAATATCCTCTGCACCAGGTTATAGGAAGCCTATGTCAGTAGTTTTCCAGACTAGTGGGCAATCTATGGGGTGCCATTTAAAATCAAGAAACTCAAATGAGACCCAAAGGAGAGAAATCTGCTAATGAGCCCATCAAGTTAAAGAGGCAAGAGTGTTAGCTTCTGACCATCTGTCTTGTTCTGGCAGTGCATGCTGTCCAGATCCCAGACCCTGCATCTCCTCCAGAACCTGCCAATGCCATTGATCTCTATTAATCTGATGGAGCATTCATTATCCCAACTACCAACCTGTCACTGTTTGCTTAGCTTGCATGAAATCAGAACTCCACAAAAATCGATGTGTGAAATCTTTGTATCAACATATAAGAACTCCAAAGGTTTATGCTGACAGATGCAGGATTTTTAGACAGATTAAAACTGACAAACTGGCATGTTTCATGGTGGAGGCAATGATGAGGTATGGTGCCCTGTCAAAGGTTTGGAAAATGGCATGCTAAGAAAGAAATGAACGGCTCTTGCTGGGAGGGAAGAAAATGCAGTTGGGTTATTAAGAGGACATTTGGATTTTCATGAGTTCTGAAGGCTTGTTTTTTTGAAGTGACCTGAAATCTATAGGGCTGGCACAGGTGAGTGAAGGTGAATGGTTAATGGTTTGAGCAAGGTCACAATGTGCAGAGGCTATGCCAGAACAAAATGGTGGAATCTTGGCTCCTACTTGCAACAGCCACTGAACACCCCACACTCAGAGAGGACTTACCTTTAGCTGGCCTCAGAACCTTTTATTCCAAAAAAATAGACTGAGACCTTTCTCATTCAAGAACCCCTGATGGGGCTCTTGCCTCCTTAGTAGCTAGAGGAGGATGCATGGCTAGATGTTCTGCATGGCTGACTGTGTGCCCTTCAATTTATAAGACACTCATACACTGGAGAGAAATGTCTTCACCCTGACCTCAAGAGCCCTTTAAACAAAGGTGATGGCCAAGGTAATAAAGAAGGCAACCTTCTGATTTTTAAGACCTACTCTGCATCCTGTTCTCATCATAGAAGCTCAGCATTCCAAAACTGTGACTGAATTTTTCTTTTTTTGCAATTTTGATTCCCATGTCTCACAGCATACTGTGAGCCATCTGCTTCCAATATCATGGGGCTGTGGAGTGTACGCTTTAGGAATGCAAACTCTTCCTTTAAGAATAGTAGCCAAGAAAGGTACATAGCTGGCTCCTGAATGAAAGTGAGTGTGTATTGCTAAGAGTCAGTAGTAAGCCTGGGGATGGAGCTCTGCAGCTGAATGCTTGCCTGGCCATGCACAGTGAATTTGGTTCAATCCCCAGGGCTGAAAAATCAGAGCTAATGGTTTACATTTGTAAAAACCAAACTCAAACAATCTGGGGACAAACATGGAGCATGGCAGAGTGAAAAAAGACCAAGCAGTGGACTCAAGCTTGAGTGTGAATTTTGTCCCTGGCACACATTGGTCATATCTTATATAAATGAGTATAAGACTGTAGAGATTTTTTAAAAAGGTGTTTGGTGAGAAAAAGGATATGAAAGGTCTAATATCTTTCCTAAGACACGGTAAAGAGACAGTGTCTATCTAATCATTTGTCTATGTGTCTATGTTCCCCTACCACCAGAATGTCCACCAGAATGTTATTGTGGAAATAAGACAATTAGAAGGAACTATAGTGACTATCAATGAATGCAGTATGTCCAAGTTCCATTTTTAGAGTAATAGAGGCATGAGTGAATGAGTAAGGCTGACTTTTGATGTTACTTGACTCTGTGTGTGTGTGTGTGTGTGTGTGTGTGTGTGTGTATGTGAGTCCATTGGCTAATGGACCAGCGAACCCTTTTCTTATTGGCTCCTTTTGTGCTAGCTGTCAGTTTTGGTATCTGATTACCACTATATTAAAGATTACCACTATATTATACCACCAGCAACCTTAGTAATGTGACTTGTTTACAAATTTGTAATTCAGGCAGGACTTAAAGGACTAAAAGCCTTGCCTCAACTGTTCTATGTCACATAGGAAACATCAACTAAGTGTTGAAGGAACCACACTAGGATGACTTCCTCAGACAGCTAGTCTCATTGCAGTCTTTAATAACAGGGACTTCTGGTGGGGCCATTTCTTTCCACATGGTCCCTTCTATGTGGTTGGCTAGGTTTTTTTCAAAATAACAGCTAGCTTCCAACAGCCACATCCTGAGACAGAGAGAACCAGGTATAACTTATGTTGTTGTCTCTGATCTGACCCTGAAAGTCAAATAGTATACCCTTTGGTCACAAAGGTTTGCCAAAGTAGAGAAGACATAGACTCCCCCTCTTTATGGGGAGCCACATGTTTCTGGAGGATGGTACATAGGAAATGTTTCTGTGGCCCTCCTGATGGACATGCAATCTGCTATATCTCTCACTTAGGCCCTCTGGTTGTTACTTAATCCAAAGCTTTATTGTTACCTTGGCACAGCAGGGCCTGTTTCCATCTCTATTTGCTTTGTGGTTGGTCTCTTCTTACATCATAGAATGGTGAATTCCAATATAAAAGTGGCGAAGGAAATTTTGACCATAACCCCTGTACTGGTGTGTGTGTGTGTGTGTGTATGCACATATATGTTTGAATGTATGTATGTATGCATGTAAGTGTGTATTTATTTATTTCATTCACTCAACACAAGCTGACATCATCTGGGAAGAACCTCAACTGACAAAATGACTCCATTCAGATTCCCTGTAGGCAAGTCTGTGGGGCATTTTCTTGATTAATGATTGATGTGTGAAGGCCCCACCCACAAGGGGCAGGGATAGTGCCACTATGGCAGGTGGTTGTAGAGAGTATAAAATCGTGTTCCAAGCAAGCCATGGGGAACAGACTCTTTGACTGCCTTCCTCCACATTCTCTGCTTCAGTTCCTACCTCCAGATTCCTGTCTTGCATTCCTGTCCCTACTTCCCTCAAAAATGAATGACATGGAAGTGTAAACCAAATAAACTCTTTTCTCCCTAAGTTGCTCTTGGGTATGTTTATCCATGTTTTTCACATGCTTATCACAGCAATAGAAAGCAAAGTCAGATAACCCCAATATGAACTACTTTCTAAAACTTTCATTTCTCCTACCCATTGGAATAAGCCTGCCAGCATATACATACTAATAGTTCAGCGAACGTAGACTATTTTATTTTGAAGGGGTAAATTCATGAGCTGGAAACCCATGGTCTTAATACACTGCAGAGTCAGTCAGGTCTGAGTTAAAATCACAACTCTCTATTAAGCTCCATTGGAGGACTTTAGAAGTTCTGTCTTGCAAATTGCTATGAGAATTAACAAAAACAATGTACATAGTACCTGGTATAGAGTGGACTTTCAATGATTATGATTATCGTTCCTTTTCTGTTTTCTCACCTGTATTTGGGGAGCATCTTTTCTTACCAGGCTCTGGACTGGACTCCCAGACCAGCACCTATGTGTGTTGCTAGTGGTCCATGCAGAGACAACATTCAGTGGTGAAGCCTGAAAAATCCCTGGCTTCGTTTCAGTAGCCACAGAAACCCACATCATGATTTGGCAGCATAGAAGCACACAGGCTGAATTTCCCACAATCCTTTAGTTTGGGCACCTTAACCAGCTTATCATACAGCCACAAGAAGTGCTGCATGCCTTTGAAAATATTTGTGGCCTCGTGGTTTTCATTCCACAGAGCCACACTGGATTGGGCAAATGTCAAAAGCTCTTTTGCCACAGTCCATATGAGCACCCAGTGGTTTCCCTCTCTGGCTTCTGACTGCTTAAAGCTTATTTAAAAGTTTCCCACCAAGTCTAGATTTTTTTTTTATTACTGTTACCATTTTTCCTTATCAGTTCACCTATTAATTCATTTAAATCTATGCCTTTCAAATTAGATTTCCATTTAGTTGATGATTTACTTCATCAATCAATAGAAAAGGTCCTAGAATTGCAACAGCTCCATTTCCAATAATTTGTGGAGTCTAGGAAAAGTCATTTCTCCCATCTAAATCAGAAGCAGCAAGCCCATGGCCAGCAAGCCAAATCATTAGATCTAACATTTCCAGTCATTATCCACACTGATAATTGTTGAACTTCATAGCACACTCAAGTTTTAATGACATTATAGCAAAACGACTCTTCACTCTGGGGTATTTTCTGCTTTAATGCATCTCCTTGGGTATCATATAAGTCATCCACCCACAGTCTCTCCTGTGACTGGTTGTTACAGGAATATACCACACCATGGTTTACAGAGGCAAACAGTGTAGGTCCTCACATTCAAAGGCTAACATGGCATCCCCACGGGAGATGGGGAGAGGGGCTAAGAATGGCAGCTTCCCTTATCTTCTTCCCTGAGAGTTTCAATCTTCCCTCTTCTTTCATAAAACCTTTCCTTTCCTCATTTTGCTCTGTTCACTCCAGAACATGAGTTGTTTAAACCTTTATTTAGCTTCTCCAACCTGGCTGCACATTAATTATTACTTATCTCATCTACTTTAAACAATAAGCTTGTGAAAGTGTTATTCTTCTGCTTCCTAAAGGATAAAACTGAAGCTCAGTGGAGTGAGCCTGTCCAGGGTTGAGCAGTGGTAAGCCCCAGTCTGGCTGAGCAGCAGAAGTTCTGTCTCCAAAATCTTCCATGACCTGCAATGGCTTCTTCTTGCCTTCCTAAGCAAGTCCTCTAACTAGTTTCATAGTTTATAGTGACTGAAAACTTGATCTTATCTGTAGTTGTCAATGAGCTGAGCTCTTGTGTTCCTTTTCTTAGGCACTGGCCTCTGTTGTTTGTCACACTGAGGTGTGCAAAGACAAAACACGTATATTCTAGTGACCCCTGGGAAGCACTCTTGTATGTTTGGAAGGCACACCAAACTTGCATGCTCATAATTTGAGTGTCACCTCAGGGCTTCTTTTATTACCAGCATGGCCTTCGATTGAGCCAACTTTTCTTTATTTTAAAAAATTGAAGGAGGGCAGAGGGGGTGCACATCTTTAATCCCAGCACTTGGGAAACAGAGGCAGGCAGATTTCTGAGTTTGAGGCCACCCTGGTCTACAGAGTGAGTTTTAGGACAGCCAGGGCTACACAGATAAACCTTGTCTTGAAAAACAGAGAGAGAGAGAGACAGAGAGACAGAGAGACAGAGACAGAGACAGAGAGATAGAGAGAAGGAGAGAGGGCTGTAAAGCTGAGCATAGTGACACTTGCCTAACAATCCCAGAACTTTGAAGACAAAGACAGGAGGAGCAGGGATTCAAGACCTTCCTTGGTAACATTGTAACTTTGAGGCTAGCCTGGACTACATGAATTTTTTTTTTTTTTTTTTTTTTTTTTTTTTTTTTTTT
>NW_022196906.1:35706903-35725470 GCF_008632895.1 Mastomys coucha | reverse complement strand
TTTTTTTACAAAACACAATAGCTATAATACCTATGAAACTTGCTAGGTGAGGCAAGATAAAGACATTCCCAGCTACCTTTCAAAACCCCCCACAGAGCATGTCACTCTCAGAAAGTGTTAAGTCACATGCACTGACTTCTGGGTCCTGGGAGAATGGTGTCCTGGGAGAACAGTACTTCATGTCCCAGCAAAGCAGCCTCAGCACAGCCTGGTGTTCTGGCCTGAGTCCCTGCTGGCTGGTGAGAGCCAATCAGCAAAAGCCTAGAGCTGTTCCTCCCCTGAACAATGGAAACGTGGAATGGTGTGACTGGCCAGGTGCCAGGCAGCTGTTCTGTGAGTCCTTGGAGGATAGCGATGGTCTCACATTGCAGAGAAGGATTTAGTTAAACCTGAAGAAGTATTTCCTGAGTATAGGCGCCATGAGAGGCTGGAATGTAAGGTTAAGAAAGGCTTGAATGCCTTTCTTTGGGAATAGTGAAAAAAAGAAGGGGGCTAAAGCTCCCCCAATCAATCTATGTGAGTGCTGTGCTGCCAAGAGGGAGAAAGATGGATTTGTTCCTTTGAGAGCAAGGAGTTGTCAGTACTGAGAAACGGGGCCTGCTTCTTCTCTCCTCTCACCTTTCATCATAGAGAACTCTTCAGTGCTCCCAAGAAGCACCACAAACCTCACCTGCTTTGATAACTAGCCACACTATGCCTCTTCCCTCCCTCCCCAAACATCTGCTTCAGCTCTTTATCAACATCACTTAACTTTACTGACTAGTCTCCAGTTTGTTCAGGAAGCAGGGTTCCCTGCAGCAAGAGACCAACCTCAATTAAAGCTTCAGGTGTCCAAACAGACCGTGGAATACACTGAGAAAATGTTACCTGAGCTGCCTTCCGAGGCTTGTCTCTGTGAGCAAGCAGCACTTACTGTGGGTTTTTCTTTGTGACTACCTCCCCAGAATTCTTTATCAAAAGCAAATGCATCCTTACTGGCTTTGTGAGTAAGGATATACAAAGCCTTGTACTTCATTGTCTTACTCCTGCCAACAGAATACACGTAGTTAAAAGTCATTGGGAAATCCCTCAAATGAAAGATAAATGAAGCTTTTGAGAGGTATAGTATCTGTGAGGCCAGGATCCACACAAACATTAACCTTTAGGATTGTGGAAGTCACCAACACAAGGGTAAAGGGTGTGGTTTTCTACAAACATTGTAGTGAGCACCTTGGAGGAATTTCCAACCCCACAAAATCTCTCACAAAGGACCTTACTCATCCAAGTGTTTTCAGTCCTCTCAGCATCCCACAGACACACTTGGTCCAGGCCAGTACTAAGAACATTGTGCTGATGCCTCACTATAAGCTCAAACTCTCAGTTTCCAAGAATTGATCTTTATGTACTTCAAGGTCAAAGTTACTTAACTGTAGTTTTATTTCATGGAATTATACCATTTGCTGCTTTCTTCCCAAGAGATCTTTGGAGGGTTTCCTGGGCCTTTGAATCTATGAACAGCATGCTCAAACTAGAGGTCAAGAATCTGTTCTTCACAGTGAATGAAACTAAAAGTGCTTTAGATTTCAGATTTTAAAAAGACACTTGGAGATAAAACCATATATGTATATGTAGTTGTGTGTATAGTGTGTGTGTGTGTCGTTTAGATATAGATATATTTGGGACAGCAACCATGTCTAGCCATGCAGTCATTTGTGTTTAATTCGTGTGTAATTTGTGTGTGAGGCCTGTTGTTGATGTTGCTGTAATAAAATACCATGACCAAAAGAGACTTACGAAAGATAGAGTTTACTCTGGCTACAGTTCCAGAGGGGGAGTCTATAACAGTCAAGGAGGCATGGAAGCTGGCAGCTGGAGCAGCAAGTCAAGAGATGACTCCTGCAAAAACTGAACACCAAGTAGAGAATGAACTAGAACTTGGGCAAAGCTATAAAACTCTTAAAGCACCCCACCTGCTCCAGTGGTTACTTTCTCAAGTAGCGTGCCATTTCCTAAAGGTTCTATAACCTCCCCAAACAGCGCCACCAACTGGAGAGTAAATGTTCAAATCCTTGAGCTTCTGGAGATTATTTCTTGTTCAAATGACCACAAGCTCTGTGTGACTTTTTAATTGGCATCTTCAGAACTACAACAGCCATCCCCACCCCTTCCAAGGGAAGGGGTGGGAAGAGAGGATGAACTCCCAGTACTTGAAGATTTGGGAGGTCTCTTGCCTTTTCTCTTCATCAAGCAGCTAAGTGTTGGTTTGACCACTATCTCCACCTGCTGATTCTTTTCCCAGTAGGCTTTGCTACGAACAGCTTATCCAAAACAAAATAGCCACCAATTGGAGTTGGGGCACTCCATCTGTGTCCAAATCATCTCCTCTCCCTGGGTGCCATGCTCTATGCATGGAACATGCAGGGTATCTAAGAAACGACAGATTCTGTTGTCACAGTCCCAGAACCACAGGAGCAGGAGATCAGTAGAAAGTCACAACCAACCCCTGTTGTTCACTGGAAAAAGCTACAAAAGCCTAACATGAGGGAGACATCAAATAAAGTAACTTAATTATTAATTAGCTAATTTGTTCAAAATTATTAATGTTCTTAGGATGTAGACAGCTCTGTGGCACTCCATGAGCCACAGTGGGAGAATATGTCCTCAAGGCCTGTACAGTGGCATTGCACACATCTCCTGGAAAGCTGAAATGCAAAATCCCCAAGGCTAAGTGAATGCACATAATGACTGCCTTGGGAATTTAAAAGGGGGAAAGATCCCTGGAAATAGGGGTGGCCATGAAGAGTTTCACAGAGTGCTGAGAATAGAAATAATCAAAGTTGGAGAAGAGGGGTGATATGAATGATCCTGAGCTAGGAGGGAAGATGGGCACAGCTGGAAAGCACAAGGTGTTGGGCATCTCTAATCAGCCCAGAGGTGGTACAGGGCTAGGGTAGAAGACAGTGTCTTACAGATGGTTCAGATATCATCATGCATGCAAGAGCTTCCTGGTAGAAACTCTCCAGGGGTAATAGCTTTCAAGCATTTCCCACTCCCCCCTTCATTTTCCACTCCCCCTTTCTTGCTTTCACTCTCACCTCTACTTTCTTTCATTTTACTTATTTGTTTTAAAGTAATGATAAGTTATGGTTAAGTTTCACATGATTAGAAACACTATGTATATTCCATTCAGAGATGAGCTATAGGGTATATGCAAAACCCATTTTCATCGACTCCATTTCATGTCAGGTGGAGTTAGTAATTGTACTAGTGCAGAATCTTCTATAAGCTTTTGACCCAACACTGCAGGCTCTGTGTTGGAGATGTCCTTGATGGATATCCATAATTTCTGTTGTCTACTCCGCTCTGGATACCCTCTAGATCTGCTGCAGAGCTTGGCACTGGAAACCCCTTTTCACCCCTCCCAGGTTATTTTGTTTTAAATTTGGTTTTCTAATTCTTTGAGACTGATGCAGAGACCCCTCTTAAGTGTAAATATAAAGAAGCTGCCCTTTAGCCTTCTCTGTCAGGATGGTGAAGGTCGTTTCCTGATAACTCTGACCTGCCATTGTCATGAGCTGCTCTGTCTGTGCTCAGTGGTGTCATCCTGGTTGTACCTCTAAAGCACTCAGACTCTTCGGGTGTTCCGATATTCCCTTTGAGTGTGCTCACTAATTTGGATGAATGTTTCCAGATACTCTGTCTGGAGACGCTAAGTCTTTCTGTTCAAGAATTTTTTTCTTGGACTCTCTTTTTTTCCTCACTTCCATCTTGTGTTTTCTCGCTGAAATTCCTTGGTATTCTAATGTTAGGGGCCACAGAACCTTTGGTTTTCTGTTCTAAACCCCATCCTCTGTTTTCTATGCTCAGTTTCACTTCTGATCTTCATAAGACTGTCTTCTCTGTCATCCTTTTAACTCTGTCTTTAGTTCCTACTTCCTCTCCGTTGTCTTCCTCCTCTTTCCATGGCTCCTGCTGCTTCCTTATATATCAATCTCCTAATCCGAGGCGATCTTGAACAATCTCCTCTTAGCCAAAGAACCATTGTGGTCACCTCTTTCAGACTTCCCTGGTGTGTTTCCTTGCAGGTTAATGTAACAAAGAAACAAAGAAACAAACAAAAACAAACAGCCCCTCCCCCCAAAAAACAACAACTCTGAATCTATTACTCAAGAGCTAATCATCAGAATTCCTCCTTTTCAGAGAGGACTCACCAAGCTCTTGTGTTGCAGGTAGAGGCAGTATAGGGCACAACTTATCTTGGAGTCCTGCATGAGCCTAATAGAAAAAGAAATAATGAGATACTCATTGTCCCATGTGTGACTTTTTATCTAATTCCCTCTGTTTTCAGTAACACCTCCACCATCAGCTGTCCTTGTCATTGCTCCTTGGAACATGTAGAGTTCCCTGCTTCACCTTCTCATTCAACCTCTCAGAGAAGATGGGGGCAACACAGCTCTTCTTTCTCATTCTAAAACTGTTTTGTTTTTTTGGTTTTTTTTTTGGGTTTTTTTTTGGCTTTTCTGTGCTCTTTCCAGTTCTTAAACACCAAGGTTATAAGGCAGTGACTTTGTAAGTATTCTAATTCAATTACTAACTCAACTTCCATTACAGGCCCAGTTTTTCAATGTTTGAAGCATTTTTCTTCTTGATCTCACTTTTAGTTTTTTTGTTTGCATTTGCCAAGGTCCTCCTATGTCTACTTCTCAAGTGCTGGGATTAAAGGCATGTGTGACCACACCCAATTCCTTCAATACTGAGCATGTGTGACCACACCCAATTCCTTCAATACTGAGGACTGAACCTAGAGCTTCATGCATGCTAGGCAAGCACTCTCCCAATGAAGCTGTTATCTTTAGCCACAATATGTTGAGAATTTGTGTACTTGCCCTTTTTACCACTGTATTGGTGAAAATGCAGGAGATTCTAATCCATGATTTTGAAAAGAACTATATTTTTATAAACAAAAGCTTCTCATGTGAAAAGTATCAGTCAAGACAATACAACACAATACAATATTTACCCTGTTTTACCATCTTCTGATGCACTTCTTTTCATCTGCAGTAAAGGGAGAGATCTCTGTGGGTATGCACACTTGTGTTAGAGTCAGGAACTTCACAACATCACATACTGGCCCAGTGTCCTCTTTCTGCTGTAAGCAATTAGGGACTAGTAAAGGTTTTGAAAAGGAGACATGGGAAGAGCAGGGGTTTCAGAAAATGGATCTTTAGAAAATGGTGTAAGTGATAAATTGGACATAGGATGGGCTGCAGGAAAAAAGAGACAAGAATAGAAGCTGCTTCTATGGCTGGGCATAAGATAATACAGTCTATAGAGGGAGATGAGGGTCATTCGTTCATTCAACCATTTATATTTATAGAGAGACCATTAAGCGCCAGGCACTTTGCCAGACACTGGATTTGTAACTGTGGCAGGTTGTATTTTCTAAGTCTGGCCTCATGAATACACTCTATTCCCACATGCTCTTCTTGCACTGGAGTGCTAAGCCTCTCCTGTGAAGTTGAGAGAGGGGTCATGTTCCCTTCCCATCAACTCTGGGTGCATCTATGACAGAAGACGCACTGTGTGCCTGGGCTTAAGAGTAAAAGACAATACAGTACTTACCCTGTTTCAACATCTCCTGCAATAATTGCATTTGAAGCCTAAAGGGACCATATAAGACATGATCTATACTGAAACTACAAAGAGGGAGTAACCATGAGGAGCAGCAACATAAAGGAGAGAGGCCCCAAAGGGTCTCAGTTGTTTGAGTTATCTCAGTTTGGGAATACACACATGAGTGATCAGGACTTGGATGCTAATCCCCCAGCCTCCTGTCTGTGGTCTGATAGAAGTAGTAGGTGAGAGGTAGTGCGGCTCAGGTAAGCTCTGCAATCTATCAAGAGATATAGTAGTACTAGTAAGTAGTGTTTTAAGACACTGAGATTTTGCCTATTAAGACACTGAGATTTTGCCTAGCTTCTTACAGTAGCCACAAGGAAGGCTAAACAAGTGAAGGAGATTTGGAATGGTGGTTTTCATGTTATCCATGCTGAGACTGTAATTGAAACTCTGACAGCACCGTGCAGGAGGAGATCAATTTGTAGAGGGGTGAATCAGTGACTGCCCAAAGCATGAGTGAGAATGAGTCTGTGTCAACAGTGTCCTGGGAAATGGAGAGGAAGGAAAAAGCAGACAAAGGCATCAGCAAACAAGAAAGACTCGGCAGCATTTGGAGACCACGTTACTAGGAGGGCATAGAACAAAGGAAGAGAAGCACATTCACAGCACTGCTCTCTTGTTCATGGAAAGATACTCTAGTGGCAATGGCTACTGCCTGCATAGCCTCTTTTTTGCATTGAGTAAAAATGAGTATAAATACCTGAATTGGATCAAGTTGTAAAGTGGTCAGCAAGAGTCTTCACTGGTAGAGTTAAGGCAGAGCCTGGAATCTTGAGATATTCTAGTGATGCCCTCTAGTAACTAGCTCATGACCTGCCTTCATCAGAGGATGGACTGGCTGCTAGAATAATCGCACAGTGTGGCATGACTCTATCTGTCCGTGTTAGGTGCACAGAGCACTCTTTCAACATCACCCGCGAGCTCAGGCTCCAGTGCCTTCGCTGTTATGTTTTTCCCACTTTAAGATCAAAGAGACTCACACCATATCTCCTCAGCTTATTTACCCCTAAGCATTAGGCTACTAATAACTGGGGATCTTTAGGGTGGGGTTGGGTAGAGTTACTAAGAGGAGAAATAAGCTTTTTTCTAGAAAGGGACTTCTGGGTATGCTCTTCTGGTTGAGAGTAAGTGGATGACTTAATTAAGAGAAAGCACTTAATGACAAGCAAGGAAAATGTTCCTGAGTGTGTGTGTCTCTTTGTGACTAGAATCTTCTGGCTCACTCTGCCTAAAAGGCTTGACTATAGCACAAAATCTCCCACAATGAATAGCAGGGCAGGAGCTTCAGTAATGCAGGTATTTATAGCCTGTAACCATTTGACCATTTTCAGTGGTCCTCTGCTACAGAAAGGCATGCATCCAGACATTACTAGGAAATAGAGGTATTCACAGAATGGCAATGTATGTCCTTATAGTGGGTCCCTCCCCCTACCTTATGGATGAACAATGCTTTTCCCCCCTGAAACATAACACATACCTTGTCTTCTTCGCTTGTCCTATTCTTTCTGCCTGGCTTTCTCTGCTCTCCCCCTTCATTGTCTAGACCATCCTCCTCCTCCTATGCAATGGACTTCCTTCAGTGCTACCTCTCCTGCAGTATTTTATAGAATGGTGATGAGAACAGTAGGTAGAAACCGGTGAGGTACTTTTAGGTCAGACACCCTAAAAGCAATTATAAATTTGTGTCCTTGGCCAGAAGCAGCAAATGACCTTGGTTCTGTCTTACATACAGTCCAAGAATGCTCAGAGGAGGCTCTAGCTCCTGACTTGGTTTCTTGGCATTTTTTTCATCCCTCTTATTATTTTTTAAAAGCTTTTGAGACTTAATATTGTCTGGGGAGGTCAAGACAACTTTATAGAATTGACTTTCTCCTGCTTCTACAAAGGTTCTTGGAATCGAACTCAGGTCCTCAGGCATGTATAGCAAATGTCTTTACTATCATGATGATCCCATTCTTTCCCCTTATATACAACATAGTGACTATCCATGTCTGCATACTATCACTGAAGGCACAAGAGGCACTCAAAGTCCCTGTGGATAGGCCGACTGGATTGATTAGCTCATCTTCTACCGCCACACTTTATTAACCCCAGGTAGGGGTCCACCATGATATCCAGTTTCCTGGGACCCACTTCTTCTGTACAGGAATTGTTGCCCTTACTCTCTCTTAAGCTCCCACCTATAATTCTATAACAAAAACCTTTCTGAGGACTCATTCTTCTGTGGTCCATGGGTTTCATTCTTTGAATCCACGAAATGCGAACACAGAACCACAGACTTGATGAGACCATTGTGTGCCTGAGAGCTTTCAGAATCCCAGATCCTGAGATCCACTTGAGGCCAGGAAACCTCTGTTGAACTCAAGAACCTCAATCTTTCACTATTTTGGTAGAATTGGTTAATTTTACTAGACCATGGGCAGAGACATTTATGAGCAATGGGTATGGATTTTACATTCAGTTTGGCATGGGTTCACATCCTTAGTATATAAGTCTGTTAATTCTGTGACTTGGGACAAGAGAACTGGACTATTTTCCCAGGAATGATGTGCTAAAACACTTTACATAGGGCTGATTTTTAAAAATAGAAACTTACGATCTCACAGGTCTGTAGGCTAGAACTGAGAAATCAATGTGTCAGGATGTCCCATCTTTCTTAGAGGACCTGGAAATTGTGTCTACATAGAGTTCTTAGCCTCCCTTGCCTTATAGATGTACCACTCCGATGTCCATGTTCTGTGTGACACAGTTGTCTCCTTATTTCCCTATATTATCTGTCCTCTGTGTGTTCAAATTTATTTTTCTTTTGAAGACAGGAGTCGTTTCCAGGCTGAGATAACCCCCTCCAATGATCTCAGATGAACTGACTACTCCTGCGGAGACCTCATTTCTCAATAAGGTCACATCCAAATGCACCAAAGGCTAAGTAAGATCTCACCACTTCTCAGGGATGAATTGGGACAGACTTAATTAAACCCATAGGCCAAGTTATCCTTTTTATGTTTGGTTTCCCTATCAGAAAAGTTGATGATATTCACAGTAACAAAGTTAAGAACATATTGTAGGCCTTCAGTGAAACAACACATTACAAGTGTTAGACATGATGGTTGGCAAAGAAAAAGTGGCCCTTAATGAGAAAAAATATACATGTCACCTGCCTAATGAGTTCTACTTCAAAGTATACTTTTAGTCTCAGAAGAACCAATGTGACCATTTGTATAGATGCTTTCCTAAGGCCCAGTAGTAAAGACAACAATAGTTAATGAAGTGTCACAAGGGGAATGACTCTCGGAGAAGGAAGGCTATGGCATATTCTGACCCTTCTCCATCTCTAACTATGTCTCGGGTAGTTTTATGTCAGCTTGCCACAGGATAAAGTCATTTGGGAAGAGAGAGACCCTCAACTGAGAAAATTTCTCTCACCAGACTGACTAGAGGGCAAGCCTGTGGGATATTTTCATGATTAATGAATGGTGTTCATGAGCCCAGCCTTCTGTGGCAATCCATCCCTGGGTTGATGATCCTGGATTGTATAAGAAAAAGAACTGAGCAAGTTATGAAGAGCGAGCTAGTAGGCAGCATTCCTCCATGACCTCTGTATCAGTTCCTGCCTCCAGGTTCCTGCCTTGAGCCCCTGCAAGATGAACTACACGTTGTAAGGTGAAATAAGCCCTAACTTCCCCAAGTTGCCTTTGGTCATGGTGCTTGGTCACAGTAATAAAAATCCTAACTAGGATGAACTATAACAGCCTAATTTGGTTCTTTGAATTAATCATGCAGGTCTCTTCATACAGAAAACAGGTACCACTTGAAGAAGTTCCCAGATACTTTTATTTTCTGCCTTAGTGACTAATGAAGCATACATGGAAGGCCTTCTTGGAAGCACCTCGGTTTCCATCTTGAATAGCTGTTTAGCACAGAGGCTGAGTTGTTGTAAGACTTTCCATGTATTCAGAGTTTATGCCATTTGCTGTCTCTGGAGAAGTAGTTATGAAGGCAGGACCAAATGTGTGGATAGGGATATAGCTCAATGGTAGAGTGCTTGCCCCACATGCACAAGATTGTAGGTTCAATCCCAACCATCAGGAAGAAAATCAACAGAATTTGGTAGCTATCAAAAATAACCATATGGACAACATGTTTATGCTTAGCTTTCCCAGGCTAAGGAAACACCTCAGAGCCCTGCAAGTCATTTATGTCCGTGCTCAACAGAAAGCCATTAGCAAAAATTTGTTTCATCTAAAAGCCATTCTAGCCCAGGCTCTTCTGTCTTTTTACGTGATTGTCCATTGGTCTTTGAAATCAGCAATAGTCTAAGCAATAACAACTAATTTTATGCTCTAGAACTTGATGGAGAAAATGTCAGATGATGGCTTGTAAGAAACAGCAAAGTCAGATGTAATGCAGCAGTACAGAGCAATGGGCTGGTCATGTGTTCTGTTTTGTACAGTGTAAGGCTAATCAAATGCAACTCAACAGATCTAACATAAATATTCTTGGCTACTTGCTTTCTTTCTTTTGTAGGCTTTAAACTATTCCAGGTATATGCTTTCATAGAGGTCAAGTTTTAAAGATACTTCCACCAGTCAGGGTTCTCTTGAGAATAGGATGAAAATTCCAAGAGATTTGCTATAAGGAATCAGCTCGGGAGATTAAACAAGTTGGCAAGTCCTAAGATCTGTGGTCAGCAAGCCAGAGACCCAGAAGGGTAGGTAGAGTTTGTTTAGATCTGACTCTGAGATCTGAACTCTTAAGAGCTAACAGGGCAAGCCCAGTGACAGAATCTGGTGGGCATGGTATCCAAGAGACCCTGGAACTGGAGCTTGGATCTGAAGGTCAGAGAAAGTGATGTTCTACCACAAAGTGGGTGGAAGGTAGAGTTCCACCTTCTTCACAAGGTGGTGTGTGGGCTGATTTTGATCATCAACTTGGTTCAATTCTGAAACACTTGGAGTATCAGTGAAGAACATCTTTGAGTACATATGTAAGACTAGTGTTTTTAGAAAGTATAACTGAGGGAGCAAGACCTGCCCCAAATGGAATGGTATAATCTCAGAAGCTGAGGGTCCAGATTGAATAAGGAAAAGAGGAGAAAGACAGCTGGGAGCCAACACCTCCATCGTGGCATCCTGATCAGTGGGGAGGTGAATAAGACACACATTCCTGCCACCGGGAAGCAGGCTGCTGCGGTGCCTCCCTCACTACAAGGGACTGTGTTCTCTCAAACAATGATAACTGACTAGGAGCCTGTTACAGTGAGAAAAGAAAAAGGCAGTGGAGATCAGACTGACAACAGTCAATGAACAGTGGAGAAAGTATCCTATTTGGATAAAAACATATTTTCATATCCAGTGTTAGAATATATCCCTGTCTTTCCCAGAGAAGTTGAAAATGTCATGACATACAACTGGTCATCGATGTTAAACATTACAAAAGGCAAAATACATGAGAAATGCAAGCACAGAACATTCTGGAGGATCTCAGTGAGGGTATCTAAATAGGAAGAGACTAGACAGAGCCATGTTTGGTGATAGCTCATCACACCAGAAGTCCTGGAGGCATAGTAGAGATTGGCCTTTTTTAGTGAATTCTTTGGAGTCTGGCATGGCTACAGTGGAATCTGAGTAGCCTGGGTTGAACCGAGAGGAACACAGTAGCTTGCTAGCAAAAGGTCTCTACTGAGCCGAAGATCTCCACTCTCTCATGCTCCCTCAGAAGGTTCTTTCCAAAGGAAAACAAAAGGGAATATCTCTGCCAACCCTTCACCTGTGTAAACACAGAGCACGAAGCAGACTCACCACCAGATTGCTCTTTCAGTAGAAACAGAGGAGCAAGGTAGTTCTAAGGAGGGTGCTGGAGGGAGAGAAAAAAAAAATCTCACTTAACCTTAAATATTCCTGCAGCTCCTTAGAGGTCCTCTTTCCAAACTTGTTCCCCTATCAAATTCTACCACCTGGGATATGCATATTAGTCTGCAGGGAGCACTGAGAGGAGGTAAGAATCATTTTCAAATTTTGTCATTACCTGACACTGGCAGCAACTCATGTGACAATGGAACCCAAGCAGAAATTAAAGCCCAGAAATAATAGAAGGTAAAACGTGGGGCCAGTGGAAACTGCCCTCACTAAAATTGCAAGCTGCCTGTCCCAGCAGTAGATGTGAGGACAGATAAAGAAGAATTAGGGGTGCAGGCACCATCATGCAGTCAGTCTGGCTGGGTAGGGAGGAGACCATGCCTAGGCTGCTAAAGAGACTTGACAAATTAAGGGAGAACAGCATGCAACCAATATTCAACATGGACAGCAGAATGCGTTCGCTGCCTAATGTGAACCCCTCCTCGCTACACCCCTTTCCACTTATGTTCCCCAGAGCAGGTTCAGCTTCTCTTGCCAAAGGAGACAGGGGGTGGGGATATTGTTGGCCTCGTGCCCACCTGGGTATCTGCTAGAAGAGTTTTGCACATGCTGCTAAGTGCCCAGTGGCACCCAGGGCTCCCTTTTACATTCTTAATTACCCTGAAATTCAGCCACATGGTCCCTCTGCTTCCTGGACCAGTGTTCCATGGCAGCTGGTATTAGAAACCAACTGTGCTTCAAGAGCCCTCAAGTTCCGCCCTCACTGTCAGGAAAGAAGAGGATGAATTACATGTGCGTTCACATGTGTAGAGGTACATAAGTGTGCCTGCTGTTAGGAGCCTGCTGTCATGGCTCCAGATAGTCATCTGTGTGTATATGAGTATATGCCTGGGTGTGTGAGTATCTGTGCGTACATGAGTATATGACTATATGTCTCTCTCTCTCTCTCTCTCTCTCTCTCTCTCTCTCTCTTTCACCGTGTGTGTGTGTGTGTGTGTGTGTGTGTGTGTGTGTGTGTTGATTTCTGAGGGTTTCTCTTGAATCCTGATAATGAGTTTCAAATAAGTATGATGGACAGCATTTTATTACTGTCCATCAGTAGGAACATACATATCATACAGTAGGAACATACATATCAGGAGGAACATACATCACTTGGCAGTTGATGATGAAAGTGATTATCTTTTCTAAAAGAGGAAAGGTAAAATTTCTAGAAGGTTTTTGTCTGAATATTAGGGGAACAAAAGAAGAAAGTGGGGTTGAAGGTATTTGGGGAAATTTTTTAGGTTGGGATTATTTTATCCTCTCTACAGAAATTCCCCACATCTATCCTTTCCTGGTGTTTTGATGAAAGAGGCAAGTTTTGACATGACATGTGTGTTGCATAATCATGCATACACACCTACCATCATCATATGTTAGCACACATGTGCTAACATTTTTATTTGATACATGCATTGTGTGCTATTTTGCTCAAAAGTGAGAGATAGAAAAATACTTATTTCCTCTCACAAAGAAGTCCCAAGCTTTTTTAATGACAAAACTGCAGGAGAAAGTGGTGAGTGCAAAAAAACAAGAGACCTGTCTGATCCACACACAGGAGACTTCTGGGGACAGAGAATAGCTCCTCTAACAGTATTGAGGAAAGGCCATTTGGAGGGGTTGGGACATGAGCCTAGATTAGAAGAATTAAGAGGCTGTTTTTACACATATATGACAAACCAGAAAACCCAAATTATCCAATAGAAATTAATTACAAGGTCCTCTCTCCTCAAGTTCAATGTTCTATGACCCTTGTCTCTGGAGACCAGATTGTGTGTCTATAACCCAGGGACCTCATTATGACTTCAGAGGAAGGTCTCATTTCCACTTCTTAGGAAGTCTCATTGGACTGCCTTTTCAGCTCTATTACTGAAGAACCAATGAGAATGGAAGGTTGAATTGATATTGGTTATTACTAATTTAAAATGATTGAGTTAATATTTTATCAGTTCATCTCATGTAAAAACCTGCACTTGACAGAAATGGTCTAGCCTTATGCTCAGTACTGCCATTAAGATACTTCACAGAAGACTGGTCATATCAAACTGGCAGTGCAGAGGCAGGAGAAATGGCTCAGTAGTTAGGTCATATCAAACCGGCAGTGCAGCGGGCAGGAGAAATGGCTCAGTAGTTAAGAGTGCTTACTTTCTTCCAGAAAATTCAAGTTCAATTCCCAGCATCCATGTTTATCCAACTTATTAGGCAGATGACAACCACTGTTAACTCAAGCTACAGGACATCTGAAACTTTTTTTCTGGCCACCACAGGTTACTTCACCCAAGTAGTATACACACAGAAACGCAAAAATACATGAACAAAAATAAATTTTTAAACAGTTATGGTGACAGCAGGAGTGCATGTAATGAGACACACATGGTGCTCTCCAAAGTCCTGAGTGGATGTAGTTAAACATAGACGATCAAGAGTGGTTTGGTGGGCAAGAGGAAGCACTGGCTGTTTTTAAAACAAAAGTGGAGTTTAACTGATCAAGGGAAAACTGTATTAAAGATGGTGAATTTATATTTGTAAATTTGATGCCAATGAAATAGTTGTTGCCACAGGCAAGGAACATCTGCCTAGGAGATCAGTTCTAGCTGGTTTCCTATAAAGACTGAACTTTCAGATCCAATGATATAGTTCACTGCACCAAACAATAGACATAAAACATGCATAAGCATTGTTAGTGTATTAAAGTATAATGTGATCAACACTAGGTCTTTTTAAATAAATTGACTATTGTTTGGGATTAAATGCAGCTTCCAGAGGAAAGGGTTTAACATTATTATGTGCAATACATTTGGGTACAAAAGTTAATGTACATATGAGAAATTGTGACTGAAATAAATTTGAAAAATATTTAAAATTTTTAGGTATTAATGGTAAAGACTGAGAAGCTTGTATGTGAATGGTGAGTACATATTCAGGGGAAGGTGGTTCTCAAAGTCAGTCAAAGCATCACTGACCAGCGATAACGACAAAAGCCACAACTATAACCACAAAACTAATTAATGAGAGATAACAATGCGAACTAAGGACTAACACTTGTATGGTGTAACCAAACTTGCAATTTGAGGAAATTTCATCACCTGAAATGGTTTAGTTTTGGAAAGTAGATAGAAAATCCTTCATCTCAAATAACTAGAAAAAATAAAGTCAAACAATAGTGAAGGAAGTGGTTAGTAAACCAGTAAAGGTAAGATCAGAAATAAATTTGAAAATAAAATTCTTTAATTAACTTGAAAAGCCTCTGGCATGTATAGACTCATGAATCAGGAAATAAAGGGAAATCATAGTGAACTTGAAATAAAAATGTTACAGAATGACTGAATGCAAGATGTGTATGTGCCATAAAAATCAACTCAATTTTCTCCTACTGTGAAATTCTTAACAAAACAGTGAATCTCTAGGAAGTTTACAATTAACCAAGGCATACAGGGGAAGTAATGGATATTTTGAGTGGATTAAATAATATTACCAAAAAAAAAACCTTAAAAAAAATTACAAAATTGTTCTATCCATCACATAAAAACTTCAGGAGAAAATAGATTCACTCATGAATCTATCAAAATGTCAAAAATGGGTGTAACCTGTAAAGAGAAAATATTGAGCATGTACTGATGCATGCAAGAAGCTAACATAACTGTAATCAAAATCTTACCTATAATTTGTAAAATTGGACTATAGGCAACACCTCTTTTGTGACTGTAGATACAAAACTTAAATAATAAACTATTATAGTAGGTAAAGAATAATGCTAGAGATCAGATACTACCTTCGCTGCTCTCCACATAGAACACATCCTGAATACAAGAATAAACATTTATTAGAGCACTGAAATCTATCATCCAATCAAATCAAAGACTGTGGGGACTGGAGAGATGACCCAGCAGAGGAGGTGTGCTCCCACCTGAAGAGGAGGTGTGCTCCCAGCACCCACATGGAGCCATTCACAGTTGCTTATAACTCAGTTCCAAGGGATCAGCACCTTCTTCTGGCCTCTGCAGATACCTGCACTCACACACGCATACTGATACACAGACACACAAATATGTATAATTAAAAATAAAATAAAATTAACGAAGTCTATGCGAACATGTCGGTAACACTACAAAACTTAACATCTGTCATTGAAATGAATTATACTAAAATAAGGAAAACAATATTTCTTCTTAGTATGTAAAAGAATCTGTATATTTAATGTCAAAAACCAAGCTCAATAAAGTTGGCACAATTTGGGAGAGACGATGCTGACATAATGAGACAGAATTAAGAGCAGAATTATTTGAAAGGTAAAAACTGAACAGTCATAATTTCCATAATACTTTATTGTCTACTACAAATCCCTTCACAATGAACTGAAAGAATTTAGCATGAATTAGCATTAAGTCAAGTGGTGGATTACAAACCCACATATGACATTCAATTACTCTTCAGTATAAATACAATAAACTAGAATATAACAAAAATATAAAATAATCTCAATATAACAAATAAAAGTGAAAGCCTGTATTGAAGCACATAACCATGTCAGTATAAAACATATTGAAAATTAAGCACATATTTTCAAATCCCATGAATAGTCTTCCTTCTAAAGAAGAAATCATTTATCTCACCTCATTAGAAATCAATGAAAATAGAAACATCAAAATTTTATTTCTTCTTACCAAATTAGGAAGAGCTTTTCAAAATCATCACATCTCATTTTGCAAAGTGAATTGAAAATACTTCCATGAATATGAATTCTGGAACAGGTACTGCTTTCTAGAAAGAAAGCATACAATAGTTTTCAAGAACCATGGAGATTTGTACTATTGGGTTTGGTAATTCTACTTGTAAAAATACACCCTCATAAAATTATGAGAAATGCACAAAAAGATTATGTATGAGCACATTCATCATCAGTTATTCATAGAAGCAAAATTTTAGAAGCAATCAAAGTGTCTAAAAATAATGAGAGGTTTGGAAAATTATGACATGTCCGCATAAGATCAGAACAAATAAGGTTTGCACAGAGCAGTTAATGACACAGGAGAAAGAACATGTGACGATCAGTTTTAGTGAGGCAGAGGGAAGAAACACACTAAAACTTAACGGTTATAAATCTCTGTCCATGGATGATGAAGTATTCCTAAAGGACTTTTACATGTTTCTTCATTTTCTCAAATTTGAAAAGCCTCGGTCAGACATAAAGAAGCATCATCAACTGTTCTCGATTTGCATTTTCTACTGTTCAGCTTCTTATCCAGGGCCTTGCCCCTCTTTTCCACCAGGATATGTTCAAGTTCTTGTAGAATGATTCTGAGACTAACTAAACAAACAAACAAACAAACAAGACCAAAAAACAGATGGGAAGGCAGAATTCTGCTGGACCCGGTGCCCTCCATCTTGATGTCTTGACTTACCACAGAAGACCTAGAAACAATGGGAACAAGCAACCACAAACTAAAACCTCTGAAACCAGTTTTCTTCTTTAATTTTATCATGTATATTGTCCCTGTGACTAACATACAGCATATCAGAACATGGCTAAGGACCAACAGTGGGTGAGATGCCCAGGAGCTATAGCCATTCTCCTTCCTGTGTGAGCACTGAATAAGAAACAGTTTACTCAGTGTCACAGAATACTTGGGCAAATTCTACCAAGTTCTCACCCTCCACTTTCAGGTTCAGAACTACGCTTGAACTCTGAACGTGTCCAATATCTAATAAATTAAATAAAGACTTAAAAAATTTTCTGAATCTCTTTAAACTCGACAACCAACTTTAAGCAGATCATTTCTCCATAAAGTTTTAAAAGAACTTTAATATTTAAGAGATTTAAATTAAAATTTAATAATTAGACATTCAAGGAGGACCTTTGCCAATGACCTCAAATCTGTCCTTTCTTCCTGAGAATAAAACGAATCAATGACATACTTGACCTCATGTTTCTCTCACATATCTGGAAACTGTGAGTCATAAGAGAACCACTCTCCCTACCCAGAACAGTAAACTATGAGGGAATCACTGTGCCCTTAAGACAGGAGTTGGGCATCTGCAGTGGAGATCCATGGTCACTTTGTAGCTCTATGTCAACCAAGGAAATAGCTCATGGACATACAAGGGAGGGCTATATTACAAGTATCAACTCTACTGGGTTAATATATGACAGTTTCTATAATACCTTTCTTGATCACAGAAAAAGATTAAGTATATTTGAGGATGGTTTAAGCACTTAATGTAAAATTGGTTTTGATAATGGAGTTAATTAAAAGCTGTGCATTTTAAAAATCTTTGTTTTTTTTTTACTTGAGTAGGAAGAGATATATTGCTACATTATAGATGCATGAAAGTTAAGTGTGTTTGGAGGACAGGAGTTAATAGTCTAGGAATCCTTGGAATCAGTACTGTGGGAGAATATAAGTGCACTCGCTAGAAAGTGTAATGTCTATGCACAAGTGAAGTTCATTTGTTGTTATTTGAGCAAAACAACACCCAGAGATAGTTCTTCTCATTTAAAAGTAGGGGTTGTATCTGTCAAAGCCCTCCTCTTCCTTCCCTTCATAATGTACTATTCTATTAGAAAGCATGTATGCACACTCTTGAACTTACTGTGGCATACATAAATTCTGAAGGGTTTCTCTGTGTAGCCCTGGCTGTCCTGGAACTCTGTAGACTAGACTGGCCTCAAACTCAGAAATCTGCCTGTCTCTGCCTCCCAAGTGCTGGGATTAAAGGCATGCTCCACCACTGCCCAGTGTGTTTTGGTTTTTGATCAAATACACTGGCATCATATCTAGACAAGATTCATCTAATTATAAAATAACTTGGAGCTCAGCTTCTTTCCATCATGAGGTGTAGCCCGCGTGGTCCTCTCGCCGGGAAGAAGACACGCAGACACTCTAGGTTCCTTCTGCAGCAACTGTTTATTCGTCTCCATCCATAGTGAAAAAAGGGGTCGAGCTCAAAATCCGCACTGCTTATATACACCACAGTGCGCATATCTGCCCACAGCGTGGTGTGTCTGCTCATG
>NW_022196906.1:35676249-35704645 GCF_008632895.1 Mastomys coucha | reverse complement strand
TAACAGCGGAAGTAGGCGCCATCTTGCCATGGCGAATGCCTCTCAAGATTCACGGCTCCCAACAATGAGGGTATCTCAGTAAGTAGAAATTGTTCTTCATAGCCATTCAAATAAAAAAGCTAAGGCCATAGTCTCCAGGTGGATGCTCTGATGGCAGTCATCTGGAAACAGCAGTGTGGGGACCAAGGTACTATCCATCTGAAGAGGAAGGGTGTGGTGAAGTAAGTAAACAAAGAGGCCTTACCCTGTTCAGAAGATACACTGGAGTTCTGGAGGTTTGACACCTTCCAGCCAGTTTGCTAGCTAAGATCTCTGCAGACTGGGGGCCACCATCACTACAGTATAGCAATGGCTGTATCCTGGGAGGTAAATATCAAAAGTCTGAACAAAGTTGCCTTTTTCTGTCCCCAAACCTATATTATTTCCATCTGTCATGTTGTTCCAGCTGGGCAAAGTGATTTCTAAGTTATAGTCTCTGAGCCTCAATTAATTTCACTTAGGGCATTTTCACAAATGTACAATGCATATTTGAATTAAGACTTTTCTTTTCGACGGGCGGTGGTGGTGCATGCCTTTAATCCCAGCACTTCGGAGGCAGAGGCAGGTGGATTTCTGAGTTCGAGGCCAGCCTGGTCTACAGAGTGAGTTCCAGGCCAGCCAGGGCTACACAGAGAAACCCTGTCTCAAAAAAAAAAAAAAAAAAAAAAAAAAAAAAAAAAAAAAGACTTCTTTTCCTTTTGAAATTGAATTGTGTGTTACCTGGCTGCTGGCCATGGCCGATGGTATGGATAAGAGCACTGATTAGGCTAGGAAACCAACTGACTCTTAAAAGAGGGCAGTTTGGATTTGACAGAGGCAGATGATTAGGTGTCTTCTAATAGATACTCTGTGTCTGCATCTAAGGCGTGAAAGATTACTAACCCTTCCTTTCAGCTGCCTACTCCTAATAGGGAGTGGATACTTAGATCTACCAGCCTGCCTGCAGTGCACAACGGCTGAAGGCAATGACATGGTTTCTGGGTGGCTGGTGAGTCCACAGTACCTAAAGCATACCTTAAGGTGGGTGGGCAGGAGATCTAATAAGGTCTCAATCAGGTCACATCAGAAGTAAGTTTCCTTTTGAGTACAAAGTCTTACACAACAGTCATAAACAACCGCAGTCAAGGATGGCTCAATGCACTCCCAAGATGCAAGGCCATTAAGAGAGCTTCATAATGACTTCGTTCTATTAGAAAGAATGTACCTGCTGCTCACCGTAACTAGATGATATCTAATCTGACAGATGGTTAGGTGGTTCACACAACATTTGCTTTGCTAGCTTTCAGGTACTTGATATGGGTTCAAGCATTTTTTAGAAGAATGATTTGTGTCTGGCTCTACTCTGTGACCTCAATATAGAGATGGGATCACCTGCTTTCCTGTCATGAACATCAGCAAGTTGGGCCTTGGCACACCTTTTGTAACCTGTGCGAGGTAGGAGGTCTTTGGTGCATAGTTTAGT
Source organism: Mastomys coucha (assembly GCF_008632895.1). Classification (NCBI taxonomy): domain Eukaryota; kingdom Metazoa; phylum Chordata; class Mammalia; order Rodentia; family Muridae; genus Mastomys; species Mastomys coucha. The sequence goes on along the minus strand of NW_022196906.1, from coordinate 35,703,144 downwards.
ACTGCCAACCAGTTACCCCAGCAGCCCCTAGTGGAACTTGAATTTTGGGGCAGGTTCCTTTGATCATAGGAGTTATCTGCATGCCAGATGATCTCACTGTAGAATCTCCTCTGTTCCCAGGGGAGTAATGAACAATAGTCTCTTTAAGAGCTTGGGGGTCAAAGTCCAGGTCCACAGCTTTGTTCCAGTTCCTGGTACATCTAAGGAGCCTCTTCTATTGCAGGATCAACCTTTGGATCATGCCACATTGGGAAGATAATAAAAATGTACTTTCAGTTAGATTTTATTCATCATTTATAATAATTGCTAAAATTACAGATGAAATAGACCATTATATCATCCTGCTTTCTTGCTAGCCAGTGTGTTTGTGTGTTTTTTCTTTCTTTTATAGCATCTATAAAAGCAGCCTTCACAAGGTTTGATCATAATTATCTCTTGGCTATTTGTGTCAAGTGCAAAATATTCCATGTGAACTAGGTTTGTAAATTTTTTTCGGTCTAATTTCTTTCTGGTAGATTCTAAAAGTTCAAGCTATTCCTTTTTCTTCATCATCCAGAGGAGTCCAGTACCCTGAAGAGTGATCTGGGATCTAATTCACTTCACTTTATGCAGTAGCTAGAATTATGTTGGAATGGTAGATGTCAGGCAGGAGTATGCATACCCTTTCTAGGAGGGATTACGTTTGAAAATTACCCTTGCAAAGCCACTATTTCTTAATGAAAATGTTCCCATGTTATGTTTCTGTCCCCTGGTTTCTTCTAAAGCATGTGAATGGACTTCGAACAGCATTACCATGTAACTAACATCAGAGCCCCAGTCACACTTGCTTTAGAGCCAATGGGTACCAGGTTGCCTCCCAAACAAGAAGCAGAATTCATTTCACTGCACCAAATACAGAAGGATATTGAAGTGTCCTGACGAAATCGTGACTTCTCAGACATTGGCATGGGAAAGAATTCAAGAGAGAGAATAACTTCAGAGCACAGGATGGCAGAGGCAGAGCAAGCATAGAATTTTACAGCAACCTATGCTCACTCTTTGGCCAACTTTAGTCTCCTACTATACTGGCTAAGATCCAGTTGTTTTCAAACATCAAGTCATATGTCACATCATGTCAAATTCATGGTGGTGACACTAATAGTAATTCGCTGAGCTTTGTTTCTATGTAATTTACAAATAGTCTACATCTATAAGAAATTGATGCTTAGTTTTGAGGTGATAAGTCTTAAAAAAAGAAACAAACATTAAACTGAGGAGTTGGAGATGGCTCAGAGGTTAAGAATGCTTTCTGGTCTTCCAGTGGACCCGGATTCAATTCCCAGACTCCACATGGTGACACACTTGTGGTTATAGTGTTAAATTTATTTCTAAATATTTTCTATATGTTTATGTTTTATATTCTTAGCTATGGACTGCTCTCAGCCTTGGTCAGAGAAGCTTCTTCCTACAGTGGGCAGCAATTAGTGAAAAGATGCATGACTGTCAAAGGGCTGAGAATAAGACGCTAAGTGCTCAACCCTATGTGAGACTTCTTTCTTGAATTCACCTCCCACCAACAGTGTCAGAGAGCATTGTAGACCAAGAGGTTGAAAGAATATAAGAATTGAGGGTGGAGAGGAGGATGAGGAGGAGTGCTGTGATATAAGATCTTCTGGACTAGGCATGACTATTGCACGGATGAACTTACAGCAGCTATAGTTACCTGCACAAGATCCCTCCAGCAAAATGCTAACATAGACAGAGACATTCCCTCCACATCACTTCCTTTACAGAGGAGCTGTTGACAGTTGATAATTGCTGGGAATGGATAATCTCTCTCTTTGTGTCTTTCTCTCTCTCTCTCTCTCTCTCTCTCTCTCTCTCTCTCTCTCTCTCTCTCTCTCCCTCTTCCCCCTCCCCTCTTTTCCTCCCTCCATCCTTCCTTTCTTTCTTAATCTGTAGACATCAGTAGATTTCCCATTCTCCAGCATAGGACACTACACCCATATGTATGTATATATACATATATATATATATATAATCAGCAATGCTAATTTGGCTTAGTGAATTATCAGGGGAAAGGGGGCATGAATTTAATTTGGAGGGGGCCATGTTGAAAATACTTGAGAAGAGTTGGAGAGGGAAATGGGGAGCAACTATGGCCATTCCCATGTTTCACTGTATACATATCTGAAGTTGTCAAGAGTAAGGAAAAAAAAATTTTTTTTCTTTTTTCTTTTTTGGTTTTTTGAAACAGGATTTCTCTGTGTAGCCCTGGCTGTCCTGGAACTCACTCTGTAGAGCAGGCTAGCCTTGAACTCAGAAATCCACCTGCCTCTGCCTCCCAAGTTCTGGGATTAAAGGCATGTGTCACTACTGCCTGGCAGGAAAAATTATTATTAAAAGAAAATCCAAGGTCATCTTTGAATACATAATGAATTTGAAGGTGAGTTGATGGGGACACATGAGTCCTTGTATTGAAGACAAAGCTAAACTAAAAGCATTAAATTTGAGTCAACACAGGGCTTTATGGGGGTTGATTTTCTCCTCTCCATGTACTAACCAGGCCTGACTCAGCTCAGCTTTGAGTCTAGAAAAGATTTGGCCTGCACAGGATGATAAATATGACCATAAATCTGAGTTGTTTGTCTCTAAAATAGGCACCTGTGTATTTTTCAAACTGAAGGACTAGTGCACAATATGATTACATCGTGCCTTTTTGAGCAAGTTTACTCCGTCTACCGATATCTACCAGGACTTTCCACAGACACATCATTGCTTAGTTTCAGTGGTTTATGAATGCCACATATTGGTACAGGCTTGGCCATGAACGAGGAGAGGGAATCCTGATTGTCTTTCCTTTGTACTTTCCCTTGGAGAATATTCTAGCCATATCACTAAAGCCATACTTCCTGTGGACTGGTGAGCGACTATTTCCAATATGGTGAACTAACAAAACTCTACTGATTGTCTAGGTTATCCCATGGGCCATTTGTGGGGGACCTGCTGATTGGATTCCCAAACTGGGCAGAGCAATTCTGGGGAACCCGGAAGTTATTCTGTAGATTCCTAATGCCCTGGAAGTAGAATGTCTATCTGAAGTTTTATTAATGGTACGTGGCTTTTTGGTGCTATTGTTGGGTATATGATGCTGGGAACTGAATTCAGAGTCTTCACATGCTAGGCAAGAGATCGCCCACTGAGCTACAGTGCTGGTCTGGCACATAGCTTTTGATATATCTTGATACATAATCTGTGAGTAAATGCATGCTCATCAGGTTCAGTGTTTCAAAACAAAGGTAAATAAGCAGATAGATATAAACACATAGAAGTTTGGCCTTGCTATGGCAGGGGTAAAAGTGGGTGTGCAAGTATATCTTTTAACCTATGAACTTGGATATGGTTGAGCTTAATATTGCCAAGGAGGAGCCAGAAGGCACTGAGAATTTGAACAGGCTCATCACTCCTCCATGGGATTTGGCCTCCATAGCTCATAAAATGAGATATAACAAGAAATGGAACTTGTTCATCTTTGGCTAAATGTCTTCTTTGGCAGTCATCCAAGAGCATCGGTTAGAGGTGCTCCCTTCTAAGAGACATAATTTCCATTAAAATTTCTGCTTTCGCATTTTTCACAGTCCTTTTCTGGTTGCCAAGTTTCTCCCGTGTGTCATCTGTGTTCCACAAGCCATCCTTGACTTTTCTTTCACTCCTCTGACTGCTCATGCTGTTGATGGGCCACAGAGCCTTGGCATGTTCTGCCCTCTCACTCACTGTTCTCTCTCCCAAGCATCCCCAGTTCTCCTTCATAACAGTTACCATCCATGACATTTATCTGATCTTCCTGTAGACTTTAAGTTCTGTGTGGATGGAAACCAAGCATGCTTTGTAGCGTGCTGCTTCTTAAACCATGGCATAGTTTCTGACCCCAGGTGGGCACTGCCTAACAATCTATTGAACAATGGAGAACACTAGTTTTTACTGTAATCCTACTGATGAACCACGGATGCATTGTGAAAACTTAGGATATTAACTTGGACTTGTGTTGCCGGTAGAGTTAGGTCTGAGACAGAGGGAAATGAGCAAATAATTTGGAACTATTAGGCTTCATTTTGAATATCCAATCTGTCATACTGGTGGCAAGAGCTTGTGTGCTTTGCAAAACTAATAATCTTGATGTTGTACGTGTGGTGATTTTCCTTGTAACTTGGAATGGAAATGGATTTAAATGAATGAAGATGTTTGTAGATGGTTTAAAAGAAAGAAAATATCATTTGGCCTGGGCACAAGATTCTGTGATACAGGATGAGAGAGTTCTTGACACAAAATGGCTTGCAGTTTAGGCTGATGTAAAGATGGTTCACCAACGTGAGCCATTGATACTCTGGTGGACTGGGTCTGGGTTCTATGTAAACTGTTGTCTTCTACAAAGTTAAACCAGTGAGAAGTTAGATGCCGGGGATGTCAAGGTATATGTGTAGGTTTGGTGTTTCAGGGGCAAGGAGGAGAGTCACAGTGGAATACAAGAGACAGCAGCAATCATGGGCAAAGGAACATGACAATCTGCCTAGGCCATGTGGCTGACAACCCGCCTGACGCTTGTTTTGACTTTGTTCTAACTGCACAACCGGTGCGTGCAGATGACTTTACATCTCAGAGCAAAATGTGCGACAGCAATGTGCTAAGCAAATGCAAACAAAAATATGCTTCCCCCACTCTAAACAAATCTCTCACATGTCGTGACAATGCCATGGCATGGCGAGAGACTGAAGACAGGGGCCACCAGAAACCAGATTTGCTCCTGGTTGAAGCCATTCTCCAGCATGCTTTTCTAGGTTACCTTCAGTGTGCTGGAGTTATTATTAGTCAGTATTACACACATTTCAGCTTCATTCATGTATGTACTCATGAGAACACCATCCACTCAATTTGTTCAATTGTGTTGGGTACCTACTGTGATCCAAGAAGATGCAGGGATACTTAGAAGGCAGCACAGAAGATTCAGAGATGATACATGGGGAGTTGTGGCTTCTCTGTTTCCATCCATGTCCCCTCTCAGTTCTAGGGTACTTCCCCCTAATACTTTATGCCCACAAAAACTTTCCCACCATCTTAAGGACCAAGGCTATTTCTTTACTTATTTTCAGAATATCTCCATGTAGTAGAACTTATTTGTTCTTTGTTCAGGCCAGTGATCTAATAGAAGGCTACTTCTACTCAGAAGTGGCCTAGTTAGCAGATGTTGAAAGTGTCTATAGCCAGCTTATTTCTTCTGCCTCGACTGTTCTCATCTTGACAAAGCTTGTCCTGCAGTCAAGTACAAGGATGGGCAAACCTTATAAAAGCTAGTCTTGTGACTAAGCTTTTAGCTACTTCCATTCCTCGAGCTTTCTGGTTTAAGCGTAGCTATAGAACTCTAATTTGTCTTCCTGAAACATCTACAAGGCATTCTGATACTAACAGAGAGCCATGCTGCATTCTTTTCTGGCAGAGTAAATGATGCCAGAATGTGGAACTGGAAGTTCAAATTTGCTTGGGTTCAAATCCTGGCTCTATCAGTAGCACTTGAATGTACTACCCTGGGGGCAGTTAACACCTTTGAGCCCTGCTTCTCTATCTTCCCAATGGAGAGGATAGAACACAGTTTATTGGATCAGTATAAGGATCAGAACATATTGATTCATGTACTTTCATTTTGGAACACTGTGGGGGTATTTGATATATGCTCAAGAAAGTCCAGTTATTAGCTAATATTCTCCAAATAAAATCATTCCCATCTACTGTGGTTGTGTACTCTCCAAGGTTCTTTCTAACCAGCTTTATACTCTGAATGTTTTAAACCCCGTTTTTACAAAATGTCACCTATGGAAGTGGATATTTCAAATGCTCAAAGTGTTTTTTGAAGAGTGAGTCATTTGGAATTGGACCTCGGAACTTGAGTTTCAGTGTTTCTGCCACCATCAATATTCATAATTTAGGGAGGGGCATAATCACAGACCCCTAGCTCACAGTCCTGCTGCAGTAATTTATTGAGTTTCATGGGAGTAGGATTAAATGAATCACATATGGAATTTCTAGTATCATACATGCCAGTCTTCGCAAATGTTTTATGAAAATACACAACAAACAACAACAAAACAAAACTTTCAATGTCATTGAACCTGAAATCGGATATAACTGGATTATTCCTGAGACTTTTCATTGGTGCCCAACAAGGGGAGGTTTATGTGGCATCTGTATGCTGAGCACTCACACACATACACACACAGACATCTAAATCTAGATGCAATCTGTACAGCTGCTCTACAGCATCATACTTGGGATCTTTTGTAAGGTGAGGGGCCTGAGAACTGCTTCTAAAGCAAGGGTAGTTCTTTTGAGTTTGTCTCTTGAGCCATCTATACATCTATTCTGAGAGTGACCTCTTTGTGCCCGAGGACTGATTCTGTTCTCTGTGCCTACCTGGTAAAAGACTCTGTCACTCATTACAGTACTTCTTTCTTGGGAGAAGACCCCATGAGTTGAGCTTTTGAGCAGATGGAATGGTCTCATGATTCCATCCATCCTTTGCTCTGTCCTGTTTCCAAAATCTACTGGATCATGCCTTTGTATATTAAGCATATTTTGAACCTTACCTGTCAACCATTGTGACTCAGTCTCACAGTCTGCCTATCCTTTGCAGAGTCTGCTCCACTGCCAGATTGGTTCCTCTTCTTGAGTTTTCTACCCCCAAAGCCTGTCTCCCCAGTCTCAAGTCTAGCCTTTGCCAATCATTTAGGTTCATGTCCTGAGGCTCAGCATGTGACAGACTATGTCGTTGATTGATTGTCTGTGTTTCTCTCTCTGTACTGAAGTTCTATTCTGTGCATCAGGAGTAACCAAAGACATCCTGAAGGTCCCAAGATCAAAGACTAGAATTATATTCCAAAAAACATCTCCATATGAGGACAACTTATGCTTAGAGAGGGCACAGAAAAATTAAACCTTGACTCCAGTCCTTTGATTTAGTGTGGAGTGGGATTCCCCTGCAGATGGAAAGTAGAGGAATGGAGGCATGCTGCTATATCTTTTGGCTCATGAATGAGTAACCAGGGATAGAAGGGACACTGGTCTGGACAGATATAGCCTGTTGGTACAGAAGTCTTGCGGAAATCAACCAAAAGGGAAGTGGGTGAGCGATCGTTAGTACCAGGAGGTATTTGGTGACCAAATTCTCCATTTTTGAGTGATGGAATCTGTCTCTTGCTTAGAGTTGTTGAATTTTAGTGATGGTCAATATGGGAGATAGATGGAGTTGCTTTCTAGTTTTTAAAAAAAGGCGGACATGAAGGAGCAACTTTGGTACAATAGTGGCAAGTACGCGTTTCCAATTACTCACCCTAACCCCCACCTTTGGCCTAGTGAGAGGCCTTTTCACTGAGTCAGAACAAAGGTCAGTCCCCTGACCCATCACTCCAAAGCTTTTTGGCTGACTGGGGCGGGAGGTGGGGGATGAGGGCAGTGTGTGTGTGCCAATTAGGTCCCATTGTGACAAAGGTGGGAGGGAAGTTTTCTCCCAATTCATTGACCCTTGAAGGAACTTCATCACTTTTGTTTTGAGGCTGTGTGGGAGGAGGCAGAGCACTCTTCCTTCATCTGTCCATAGTCCTCATACCCTAAGGATAGGTGATACTTTAATGCCTCCTCTACATAGCTCAATCTGTAATCTCATTAAGTAGACATTGGGATGGGACGAAAACTATTGAAATATGCAGACTAGTTACTGGTACAATGTCTGTTTAGTTTTAGAAATCACGTTTACATTGGTAAGGCATGGCAGATGTCAGCTCCACTGCCCACCACCCCTTGCCAGCTCCTCCCCTTCTTCTTCTCAATGTGGAACACAATGAACTAATTCCATAAGAAGCAATTCAGAGAATTGTGAAAATGTAATTTACCGGGGTTCAGACAGGACGCCCATCTTGTTCTAAATCCAACAAGTTGGCCACATGTGAGGGGCCCCAGTGCACCCTAAAATATATCCATTAATTCCCAGAGATTAAAATCCATGTGCTTAAAAACAACCACAACAAAAATACCAGCTGCCTTTTGAAGGCAAGGGTGTTGGGAAATGAATGGAATCACATGCTTCTGTTCTGTGTTCAGGAGCTTCGATGGCTACTGTGTTACATCAGGTATGTAATGAAAGACAATAGGCGAGGAATCTAAATAGAAGAGGGGTGCTTGAGTAACTGTAGTTTTTATGTTCAGGGGAGCCCGAGAGAGAAAAGCTGCATTGTACCTCGGATTAATGGAGCTGCAGGATTGCATTAATGACAGCTTTGCTTTTTAGCAAAAAGGAAGATAGTTAGGGCAGTCAAAGAGAACATGGCTAGAATGTGCTCTGCTAATTGGAAATGTATATTATCTTGAGGCAATGTGTGTGCCAGGGAGGGGGCTCGGGAGGATGTGAGGGGGAGGCACAGTAAGAGGGCTGCCAGAGAGACTGGACCCAGGATGCCCCGGATTGGGCCCTACCAGCAGGGCAGTTAAAGGGTCTTTTCTTGTTGATAGGAACGGCCAGTGCCTGGACCCCACCCTCCCCCACTCCCTTTTAATTCAATGGCTACGTGGGGGCTTCTTTGATGGAGGCTTTGAAGTCGGTGGCTTTGAGATTACTCTTCCTCTGTGACCTTGACCACCAGCCATGAGGTTAGTAGGGAAGGGGAGGGGAGGAGGAAGGCTCTGGAGCTGGAAAAAGAGAAGGAAGGAGAGGGGAGGGACAGCATTTCTGCAGCATTCCAGGACTTTTCTGATCGCTCGGCAAAGCTGAAATATGATTGCAGCCTTTGCACCGGGAAGGAAAGAAACCATTTAAATGAAAAATTAGCTGCCTTAGCGGGTCAAGCACATAGTTACATTAATGTCGTGTAGAACAATAAATCACCTTCGATCTCCAATTGAAAAAATGCTAATTTAGCTCAGCGATTCACTGATTGTACTTTGCTCCGATAGAAATCTTTTATTTAATGCGAAGCCGTGATTTGACAGCCTCCTCTAATGGTGCTCGCAGCCTCTCAGCATCTCAGTGGAATTCTGATCATGGTTTTAATATTCCGTGCAGCTCTGCCCCCTCTGATTTCACGCTCACACATTAACGAGAGCTGACACTGGAGATTAGACGCAGACAGCTGGAATGCCAGGGCTTTGTTGCGGCATGGACTGCAGCCAACGTCGTTCAACCACAGCCAAGAGGGACCTGGGAAAGTCTTCTTGAGAAGGAGGGAAAGGCAGGGTGCGGGGCTGGAGGGAGGGTGGGAGCGGGGGATGGGAGCCCAAAGAAAGGCAAGGTACTTTCTGAAGGGCACAGGATAATGGAGATTTTCGGGGAGCCCTTTCCTCGTGGAAATTCACATTTGAATCGGTTCTGGTGTGTGTTAGAGGAAGTAGGTCATTACGGGGAAATCCCAGACTGGTTCAGTATTTTCTTTAAACTCCTCTGAAATTACAATGGAAGGCTGCAAACGGCGAATGGAAATGGCTCCCAGTCTTAGCCAGCCGCTGGTCTGAGAAACAATGGTGATTAGGAACAGGACTGCTTACATAAGGAAATGTGTTCGCCCTCCGCCTTGAAAAAAAAAATCACTTAGTTCCAGGTGAATAAGTGGGGAAATAGAACTAGATCTATGAGCCCGGCTGGCTGCCTGCACAGACTAGTGACTACCTCGACTAGAAAGGAACTCTAGCCACCAGAGGTGTTTCCTGAGATCAGAAATCAAATAAAGACCCACAGTTTCATTTACACCAGCAACCAGGGCTCAGCCGGGTGCAGTACTGCAGAGGGAAGAGGAGGGCACCGCCCTAATCTGCTGCCCAACTTTCTCTTGGAGAATGACTGAGAATCATAGTAGCTGGGACTGCACATTAACACCTCGTCAAAAAAGGGGGGGGGGCTTCTTTCCCCGGGGAAAGCAATTGAGTAGAAATAACAAATGTCTTCCTTGCTAACTGTATCATCATTAATAATAATTGTACTTTGCATTTTTATGGGATCCTAGGATTCTTGAGGTCTTTATAAATATGCATGGGGGGAGGCTGAAGGAGAGAAATGAATAGACATGGATGTGCCCATTCAGGATGTTAGGGTGGAGTGACTGAGGCCTGCGGCTGCAGGGGCTAACGTGGGACTAAGGAACAGCAAACAAGTTCCAAAGCCTCGTGCTGCACCTGGGCTGCTGCCCACTACATAGATAATTCCTCTGCCAACGCCTGACTCACACCCAGGAACCTGGATTTTGGTGGGGGAGGGTAGAGGAACTGATCTGCCTGAGTAACTTTGTCCTATATTTCCCACTTGTACTGTCCTTTGTCCTTGCTGGGCCACTATCACCAGTATAGTTTCCAAGTTGTGTTCTTGAGCATTGAACTAGACTCTATTCTTATTGAAAGGAAATATGAGTTGGGGCCTACTATCTATCTATCTATCTATCTATCTATCTATCTATCTATCTATCTATTATATTTACATATATGCATGCCCATATGTATATGTATATACATATACACATATATATGTATACACACATACACACACACACACACACACACACATGATTTGATTCCTACAAGCAGCTCACAGCTTTCTATAATTCCAACTCTACCCAGAAGATCCAACAGACTCTGTCCTCAGAGGACGCCCCCACGCATGTGCACATACCCACAAGTACATACATACACACGCACGCGCGCGCGCGCGCGCGCGCGCGCACACACACATACACACACTCCTACACATAAGATAATAGATGTTTTTAAAAATTAGGAGATCATATCACAGTGGTTAAGGGCCTGTAGCTTATACCACAGCACCTAAAGCCAAGTAATTAAGAACAAATCAGCTAGATGTGCTCACAAATCTCACTTCTCTTAATATCATTGCGGCATTAGCAAGGTTCTTAGCTTTTCTAAAGATTTTGTTGTTGTTGTTTATAAAATACAGATCTCAATGGAATAACCCATAACAGGGTCCCTGACTGGTAGGAGCCGCTCATTAAAGGTCACCTATTACTTCTCATGTTATTTATATGAGGTTCTTAGAAGCACTCAATAAGGACACACACAGGTGAACACTGTCTAACAGACTCCTTAGTGTTCCTAGTACCTGCTCGTTACTGTCTAAGTAGCCTGTGAGAATGAAGCATTCTAAAGCACGCTATTGCTCTTACCGCTTATTTACACTTATACTCAAGATTCTGAAAAAAAAAATCACTCAAAGCATCTTTGGAACTATCTTTTAGAATGACGAATGGGGAGCTGGGGAGATTAGTTCAGTTGGTAAAAGGCCTGCCTTGTAAGCAAGAAGTCACGAGTTCAATGTCCAGAACCCGTATGAGAAAGCCAGTATGATGGCACAGAATTGTAATTCCCATGCTGGTGAGACAGAGATAGGTGAATCCCTGAGGACTGTTAGCCAGCCAGCATCACCTGATAAGGGAGCCTCAGGCCAGTAAGAGACTCTAGCTCAACAAACAAGGTTGGTGGTGCTTATGAAAAGACACTTGAGATGCACACACACACACACACACACCACATCAGTACTCTTGGTATTATGTCTTAAACATCTTTAATTACATCACATTTTCCATCCTTGGAGGATGAGTTTCTCAATGGGAGCTACTAAAAGTTATCCAGAAGATATGTCTTGTGAATCTGGTGGACAATCAAATTGGGGGAATGCTTTTTCAGAAATACAAACTAAATTTGCTTTTTGTAAACTGAATCTGACTTCAGTTCCAAGAAAGGCTTATTGAGCAAATGTAGACATTTTAGAATATGCCTATGATTTCTAAAAAGAGTGTGCATAGAAAGAACTACCATTCCTGGTACGTCTGTAGTGGGGAGACTGAAGCTCATTATTTCATGATCACAGCTTATAAACAGACTTCCAGGAAGTAGCTTATAGTTCTGTTCGGCAGAAAAAAAGACATCTTCTTGAGAGTTTTTGTTTGCTTTAGGTTACTGTGCTAAACAACATGACCCAAGCAACTTAGGGAAGGAAAGGTTTGTTTTAGTTTATACTTCCAGGTCATAGGCATAACAGAAAAAAGTCAAGCGGAAAACTGAAAACACAGATCAATGCTGTTTATAGGCTGATTCATTGTTCCCTGTCAGCCAGATTTTTTAGATAGCATAGACCCACCTGCCTAGAGGATGATGCCGCCCACCCTGGGCTGGCTCCCTCATAGCAATCATCAATCAAAACAATCTCTCACAGACACTGCCCCAGGTCAATCTTATTGAGGTAGTGCTTCAACTGAAGTTCCTCCTCCCCAGGTGATTACAGACCTTCCAGGGGTGATAATGAAAACCAACCAGAACAATGAGTTCTTTGCAATTTACTGAAACCTCAAGTTTGCTGCTTTGAGCTTTACCCTCTTGGCTTGTGTGCAGCTTTAGGGTACAGTCAGTTTGCTCCTTTTTTTCAGAATTCATTGTTCATTAGAATTCATCAGAAAGGCATACATATCTTAATAATGAAGAGAGGAGAATGCTATTCTTGAGGGCACATGAGCATGGCCAGGTCCTGGAGATGCTGAAGTGTGCGAACTTGCTCTTAGAACTGAGAGGCAAATGTTGGCCTTTACAGCTGGAGAGGATCATATCTATTTCACTGTTCCTTTTGGTTCCATCATACCTTCATCTAAGTTTCTATGTCTTAGGAAGGAACCAAATCTTGTACTCCTTGCATTAACCATAAGTACAACCAAATTGCAAATTATTCTTGGTCCTTATCTGGAGTAAGTCTTTGTCAAGGAGATTGAAAACCTATCCTGAATCCCACTCCAGGCTTGAAGAGTTTTAATTTATAACACATATCTATTCCAGGGCTTTGAACTATGGCAGGCTTCTGATAGCCCTGGTGGCATCTACATAGCCAAACTCCTCACAATTGATAAGAAATAGCTTTGACCACAGAGAAGAAGAGAGGGACTACTAGAATGCTCACAAGTCTACAGATGTGGAAGAATGCTTCTGGAGTTCAGGAAGAATTGATCATATTGAGAGCAGTAGCATGCCTATAGGAGATGTGGAGAGACAGGAAGCCTGAAGTGGTTTGAGCCATAAGAGGCAGGAATACTATTGTGCCAAACACTGTCATTGAAATGGATTCGTTTGTTCAGCATTGGTATACAGGAAAAATATTCAGACTTCATTGTGTGTCAGAGTACCTAGAAGACTACAACTAAGATAGTAGAGACTATAAATGTCCTAGATATAAATTACCTGACGGCTTCATGGTTTCTAGCCATTCCACACTTGATCTTAGCCAAAAGGCTGAGAAGCAATTCTGGTCATTCCAAATGACCATGGTATTACATGACTTAAAAGAGTGAGTCTCTATTGTAGACTTTGCACCATATACATATTTCAGGTATATTGTAGTCATGACAGTGGCTTGTTGGTTTGTTACCATCTATAGTTTGTGGGCAAGAATTTGGGAGGTTATTACTGTAGAGTCATCTTTATCATCCCCTCTCCTCATGGCTTTCTAGAGTGAAAGGAAGACCTACAGGAAATTAGGAAATCTCAGAATGCCCCCCCCCATAGAGTATCATGTTAATTTATGTTAATGCCATGTATGTTGCCAACAGAAAAGAGGCTAGAACTGCTATGTTGGAAAATGACATTTGATGTAAACACAAGCATATCATGTATAGAATTCAAATGGAGCTTAGTTATCTTAAGATGAGAAGACAACATACTAAGATAGCTTTCTAGTAACGGAACTTAAGGCATATATCCCTTGAGATGGATTCTGCTGTGTAATATAAAAGAATAAGCTACGTGCAAAGCTATCTCTTTTTATGGTCCCACTATTGTTTGGTTCTAGTTACCTTCATCAAGCCCACAGGTTGTCTCATTATTTGGGCTCATCCCTCAGTTGTTGCTGGAGTTACTAGGGATATAAGGAGATATAAGGAAAGTCCTGGAGGGCAATACCATTCAGTGAACATCTAGTGTGCTGGTAGCATGCTGTGTGTGTATGTGTACAGTTACAAATGTCTATAGCACATACTTTAGTCATTAAAATAATCCTGTGTTTTGTCACTAGTTAAAAAATGAGGGTTTTGATATAAAAGGAGACTAATTACTCAAACACCTAACTAATAGAGAGATTAAATAATTTGAACTCAGGCTCTCAAGTCTTTTTTGGTTGTTTGTTTGTTTTTTGTCTTGTTTTTTTTTTTTTGTTTCTTCAAGACAGGATTTCTCTGCACAGCCCTGGCTGTCCTGGAATTCACTCTGTATACCGGGCTGGCCTTGAACTCAGAAATCTGCCTGCTTCTGCCTCCCAAGTGCTAGGATTAAAGGTATATGCCACCACTGCCCTGCGTAAGTCTTTTTTTCTTGAGTCCAAACACATGAGGCTTTTACTGGGCATGGGTATCTGGTCTCCAGAGCATCTCAGTAGGATCTAAGGACAGGAATTGGATGGTAGAAACTTTGAAATCCTGGGACTACCTTGAAGAATTAATGTAAGTATAAATCTTTTCAGCCACACCTATGAAATGTGTGGATCAAACCATGTGAAATTGTCAACATTTGACATATTTCTATTTATAAAAATGAGAATTTAAATGATTTAACCTAATGGAAGATGTATACTCAGTCCTGAGGTGCACTTAATATGAGGATTGGAATCAAGTTCTGATGATTAAAATAAAAACAGAGAGGGGTCATTTTCCTTGGCTCCAAAAGCTACACATTCCACAGTTCTGAGATAACTGAGTTGGTAGCCTCAAGCAACTCTTGTTTTATGTGGTACTGGAGATTGAATCCATAGCTTCATGCATACTATGTAGGCCTGGTACATCCCCAGGCTTTCAGGATACTTCTCTCTAGAGGAGAAGAAGGAAGTATTTCTAATTCTCTTGTGGTCCCATTGGCACTAGGATGTGAGATATAGGATTCTCCAACTTAAACCCCTTTCCTGCCTGTCTCAAGTCCTGGGGAAAGCTGTTACCCTTTATTATGGACTGAGTTTCACACACACACACACACACACACACACACACTGACAAACACACACACACATACACACACATACACACACAATGACAAACACACGCACACTGACACACAGATAGTGACAGAGAGACAGAGAGAGGCAAGAGACAGAGAGACAGAAAGACGGAGAGAGACAGACACAGAGAGACAGAGAGAGAACGAGACAGACAGAGACAGAGAGAGAGAAGATAGATATACTGAGTGGCTATCTCTGATATATTTACATAAGATCACATGTAGAATATGATCTCATTTAAAAATAAAGTGATTACAAATGTATTATTTAAAATAAAGACATATTGGGGAAGAGTGGAAATAATATCCAATATGAACAATGCCCCTCAAAAAGAGATGAGAGACAGAGATATCCATGGAAAAGACAGCCAGTCATTTGATGACACAGACAGAGGTTGGAGTGATATACCTGTTAACGAAGGAAAGGCAAGGGTGCCAGCAAACCACAGAAAGTGATGTATCCTTTGGGAATTCCACTGCTTTGAACAGAATGTAATGTGTGCTTTCAAGAGTCTAGGCAGGATCACCTCTGAGCTTTTGAGGAAGTGTGGTCCTGCTAACATCTTGATTACAGATCTCAGCAGCCCTAAAATTCAGGAAGCAAATCTCTCCTGCTTGAAGTTGCCTAGACTGTGACTCTATCATGGTAAGTTTATGAAATGGATCCATCAACCTATAGATTCCCTGCCAACCCCACGATCTTGTCTTTCATCAGGAAAATAAAGTTCTCATGGGAAAAATAGACATTATACTTCAGAAAGCCTAGCTCACTAGACTCATTTCCAGAATGTTCTAGAGATTCTGAAGATTTTCTTTCCAGAACTTTGAGTTTAGAGACTGTGCATGCAAATACTTTCTCAGTTTTATTGATGGTCGCCCATATGCTCAGCCTTACTCATTTCTGTGGATTCTTAAACAAATGGGCTGTCTTTCCTGGAAACATCAAGGTGAGGAGGTGGGTAGGATCCTCTCTAGTAGCCACATCTAACTAATCTAGGATGCATTCAGCAGTTGTATGATCATTAGCCAGACAAAGACATAAGTCAGCCACAAATATACTCACTCAGCATTTACTGAATATCTGCCCTATATTAGATTAGGATCAAAAGACTTCCAAGGCCCGATCTTCTGACTGTGCTCTATAATGTCAACAGGTGAAGCAACAGTTGTTAAAATTAACTTATTTTATGTGTATAGATAGTTTGCATGCCCGTCTGAACACCATGTATGTGACTGGTGCTTGAGGAGGTCAGAAGAAGGCATCAAATTCCCTGGGACTGGAGTTATTCCCCCTGAGACTGGAGTTAATGATATCTGTGAGCTGCCATGTGAGTACTGGGAATTGAACTCAGGTCCTCTGAAAGAAAATTCAATACTCTGCACAACTGAGCCATCACACAAGCCCTGTGATGGTTGGTTTTATGTCAACTTGCCTCAAAGGAGAATTTCCTGAGTTGGAAGCTTCAACTGAAGACCTGTCTTGATTGCCTTAATTGATTTGGGGGGCTCCATACAAGGAAAATTCTTGGCTGTTTGCTTGCTTCATCTTCCCTCATCCCCCTTGCTGCTGAAGATGTAGATTCCTGTTTCCATTGGGGGTTGAGGACCAGTGGCTCTCTAGGAACCCTTGAGGTTTTCGGCACTATATTAGGATTCCTGAGGTACCCAGTCTTGTAGACTAAGCAACTCCCAAGATGTTGGCCTCTCCAAGTAACACAAGGACTGTGAGACTGCTCCCACTGTTAAGGTACCAAGCCCCAAGGTTCTCAGCCTCGCAGGTATGAGACAACTGCTGTCTCACACCTATGGGCTCGGTTCCTCTAGAAAACCCTGACTGACACATATGGTTATCTGAAGTTTAAAATGACAAAAGTGAAACTAGGCATTAACTTAAATGTCAAGAGTCACATCAGAACTGAGAGGATGAATGCCAATCTTGAACCCAGTTTCCTTCCCTTCCCTTCTTCCCTCTCTCTTTTTTCTCTCTCCCTCCCTTCTTCCCTTCTCCCTCCCTCCCTTCTTTCCTTTCTTCCTTTCCTCCTCTTCCTCTTCTCGCCTTTTCTCTTTCTGAAATAGTCTTTTGGTGTAACACAAGCTGACCTTGAACTTGGAATCCCCCCGCCTCAGTCTCTCAGTGCCAAGATTATAGGCATGCACAGCCATGCCTGGCTTTGGATTTAGTTATTTTGACACTAAGGTCAGAGATGAGAAGATGAAAGTGACATCTTTAATCAGGTGCCACCTGGGACAGCATGGAAAAATGAAATCCCATGGAGCCCTAGAAACAAGAAAATCATGCACAAATACCACACTGAGTACAACAGAAAAGCCTGGAGCAGGTCTGAATTTAGAGTTCATGGACAATGGAAACAGGACTTCTATCATCTACTTGTCTGTGCTTGTGGATAGAAACTAGATTTCTCTGAGCTGCATTGTCCTCAATGGACATGTGGGTATCTCTGTCATTGAGCTGAGGCAAGGGTTATCTTGCACATACACATGCATAGCAAATGTTAGCTTATCAATACAACTGACCTTTGTGTTCTCTGACTTAGTGCTACCTTGGAAAGGTATAGGTTTCTTGGAAACCCCACTACTTTGACCAGAATGCAAAAACATACTGTTACATACTTAAATCTTAAAAGCAGCCACTTCACTTTTAAACATTTATTTTATTTTTGGATTTGTGGGACATATGCCTTTCCCTGCTGAGTTCTCCCTTCCGCAGCCCCTCCCACTTTATTTTTCAAAAATTAACAAACAAAACATTTTCCAAAGCATCTCAGTGTTCACCCACTTAATCACGGGGTGCTGTTTGGTTGTTGCCTATGCCATGCCTGTCTCATCTGACACAATGGACCCAATGATGTTGTCCCCTGAGAAACAAATCAGTCTATACCCCTTCAGAGAAGTGATGCTGGGATTTCTGGTCCTCAGTATCTTCTCTGATCAAAATCTCTAAGGAGAAGAGGAAGTTAGAGCCCCATGGACCTAGAAAACATCACTGAGAACAAAGTTTGGTGTTATAGCCAACTTTCTTATTATATGCTTTTCTTTCACCATGCTGTGTTATTTTGTTTCCACCCCAGGACATTTGCATAGTCTTGTCCCTTACTTAGCTTTGCCAGCTGCTCTTCATGGAAAAGGACCCCTGACACCTTATGTAGAATAGCAACTGTCTGTACACTGATCTATTTTTCCTTCACCCAGTAAGCAAGTGGATTGAGACCCAGAATTATATCATAGGCTTCTTCAGTTATATGAGACTCATGGGCGTTCTCCATACCCACTTGCCCTTAACTCTGCCCTTTCTGGAGGGCGTGTGTATGAAGACGAAGTCTTTATGTTATTCTCTGATGTAACACCAAACTCCTGATGGTGCCAGGCCTATAGCTCAGGAGATGTTCACTTCTGATGGAATGCTTCTACCTGGGATGTTT
The DNA here is from genome assembly GCF_008632895.1 of Mastomys coucha. Classification (NCBI taxonomy): domain Eukaryota; kingdom Metazoa; phylum Chordata; class Mammalia; order Rodentia; family Muridae; genus Mastomys; species Mastomys coucha. The sequence goes on along the minus strand of NW_022196906.1, from coordinate 35,684,662 downwards.
CTAGTAGAAACACACCACAAAGCCTTTGCTGATGGACACCTTCCAGAGTCCCTCACTATGTATTCCTCTCAATCTGCAGTCAGTGCATGGCCCATTCTAGCCATCTTGCTCTACTTGCTAAAGATTATTTTGTCTGCCTTTATTTCTACCAAGGTCAGGTCCCCGGAGCAGAGACATTTGTTCCTGGCATCTCTTCATGGACATGCATTAATGCCAGACATCTATCTGAATGAATCTTTAGTCTGATTTTGCTGACTGGCTGAGATTCAAGGTGTTGCTCAATTTCTTGCTAATGGTTATAAATGTGCCAAGGAAGGAAAAGTGAAAAGTTCAGTGTGTAATGAATCAAACATGACCTGGTCTGAACTAGAGCCCTTCCAGAGATACATCTGAGACACCCCCACCCCATCGTTGTCTTTCATTAAAAAGGACTCCTAAGCATGGTGAACACTTTGAGTTTGTGGGGCTGCATTGACAACAAGTGCACTTCTTGTCCTGCCCACTTCCAGCAGTCTCAACAGGTTAGGTCAGGTTAGACTGGTCAGGCCATCATCCTCAATTTGACAATTAAAGATACCACTAAGGTTTGGGCATAGTTGTACATGCCTTTCATTTCAAAGGAGGCAGACAGTTGGATCTTTATGAGTTCAAAGACAGCCTGGTCTACAAAGTGAGTTCCAGGCCAACCAGAACAGCTATATTATGATGCCCTGTTTAAGTAGGGTGGGAGAAGAAAGAGAAAGAGAAAGAGAAAGACCATGAAGGGTGAAAGCAGAGAAAAAGGAGAAGCTATTTAATGTAGATACACCAGTAAAAAAATGAAGGGGTCCAAGTCCTTCTTTGGGTCCAGTCATGAGTTAGATTTGAAAAGATGGTGAGAGAGGAGAGCTTCAGAATCAAGCAGCTCTGGTCAAGGTGATGTCCTGCACACCATTAACCCATAGGCCCTAATTGTCCTGCGGGATGTTCTCACTTGCTGGAGGTCCAGCCCCACCTTCATTGTTAATTATCCTCATCTGGAGGGTGGAGGAAGGGCAGATGGTCTTACAGAGTTCAAGGTGATATAAAGGAACAGCTGAGGATGGTAAGTTATATCTGTGCCTTTGGCCCAAGTACAGATACAAAATGAAGGCAGAGGTGCCAGGCCTCCATCCTGCCTTTAGATGCCCCGAGGGCCCAAGTGAAGAAGATGCCTTTAGCAAAAGCAACTTCTGAGTGTCTGTTGCATTTCCAGTTTCTCCTTTCTGGGATTCCTACCCAGCTGTGTGTACCACTCCTCTTTCCTCTTTGAAAATTAGGGCACACAGTATCCCTCACACCTGTGTATGTAATACATCATGGAAACCATTGCTCAGTGTTCACAGAGAGGTGACTCCATTTAACCACTGTTGCCTAGTAGTCGATACAATGGGTGCTTCCTCTTTTATTATCGAAAGTTCTTATCAAAGGGTATTTAGTGTTTCAAACTTTAATAACTACAAACAAATCATTCCATGTGTGTGCAAGACCATTGCTTAGTCCCTCCACAGATGGTATGACAGCAACACCCACTCTACTGCTTGATGACACTACATGGCTTCCTCACCCCACCAGGATTCAGGGTTTGAAGAAGTTAATGGACAAGCAGATTGTTTTATAGGTTTGACTTGCCTCCCTACCTTCCTGCTCTCCTCCTCCCCCTCCCTCTTGTTTGTGTATGGTATATTGGTGTGCACTCACATATTTTCCTGTGTGAATGAGGATGTGCGTGCACTACAACACACATGTAGAGGTCAAAGGCCAAGCTCCAGTGTCATTCCTTAATTGTCCACCTTAAGACAAAGTCTCCTTGTTTTCTGTTATGTACACTAAGCAAGCGAGCTGGCCTCCACATTTCTTGGGAATCTTCCATCTCTACACCTTACCTTCCCATAGGAGTACCAGGATTATAGATGGTGTCTCTCTCTATTCAAGTCTTGCTTTCATGTGGGTTCTGGGGACTGAAACTCAGTTTCTTACAGTTGGGCAACAAGCACTTTTCCCTACTGAGCCATCTCCCCAGTCTGAGTTTCTCATATTTATATTTCATGTGCTATTTATATATTCTGTGGATTGTGAGTCCATGAGTTATTCTGTTATTGTTCTGGGTTATTAGCTATATGACTGAAAACAAGGACCTTTGCATGTATTAAATGCACCAGCCCTTTGGACAGTGAAAACACTTTTCCAGTTTTCATTCATCTTTATGTTTTATTCATATCTAATTTACTGTGCCCAAAATGTAGTTAAATTGGTCACTTTTCCATTGAGGGATGATTTTAAATTCCAAGGTGTTTCAGCTTATTCTCGTATTACAATCTTAAATGATATATTTTTCATTACATTTTCTTCAGAATATTTTATTATGAAATATATCATGAAATAGAACTTAAAAGTATAAAAATATTATTTTAAAAAATGCATATGTACCCATCACTTAACTTAAATAAAACATACTGACAAAGTTGAAACTTCCACCTGCCTCCTATCACATTCCTATCACTTCCTCTGTGCTTGTGATTTTCTCATTTATTTTTATGATTTGTGTGTGTGTGTGTGTGTGCATGTGTGTTGTGTGTGTGTGTGTATGTGTGTGTGTGTATATGTGTGTAGGTGCCAGAAGGCCAGAAAAGGGTGCTGGACTCCCCCAGATAGTAGTAATAGGCTATTGTGAGTCCCCTGGTTGTGCATTCTGGGAACTATACTTGGTCTTCTGCAAGAACAGCCAGTGTTCTTAACCACTGGGCCATCTCTTCAGTCCAAGGAGTAGCTCAAAGGCTCAAAGATTTATTTGAGCTCCAAGTTTGAGGAATGTGGTCTGTCATGGGAGTGAAGACATGGTGGCAGGTGGCTTCATGGTGGCAGGTGGCTTCACAGCAGTGAGAACTACATTTGGTTAAAGAAGAATCAAAGAAAAGACAGAAAGTAGGACAGCCCTAGCTATTTATTTGTTATTTTTGTTGTTGGTGATGGTGGGTGGTGTGGACTTTTATCTCAGGTTAGTTGGGTTCTAAGTGAGACATTGGGTGCCAATTTGTTGTAGTAATTTCCAACCCCATCTTCTATTTTCTCTCCCTTCTCTTCTCATTCTCCTCTCTATCTGCCCCCACCTTTCCCCTCCACTGCCCAATCATAAGTGCCTTTATTGACCAGCTAAAATGGGGAGAAGGTTCACATGAGATCACCTAAGTATGTGATCAACTGCTGGTCAGGGGCAACCTCTCTTGAGGAAGCAGAATCAACATCAAAATTCAAACAGCACCAGGACAACCCACAGATTATAACCATGTCCTCTAATGAGCCACTCCTTCCAGCTTGGCCCCACCCAGGTTTGGCCAAAACCTTAAAGGTTCTATAATTACCCTAAACAATAGCATTAGCTAAGGACCAAGTGCTCAACACATGAGCCTGTGGAAGCATTGCATAGTTAAAAGACTTCAAAGACATGAGCACATGTTCTTAAACAAGGCCTGGGATTGTCCTGTTGAAGAGACTAGTCTGACTCCATGACAGGTTTCAAATTGGTGGTAAAGGAAACTAGGTCTAAATCTCTGTTTCCAAGAACTGGACAATTCCAGGCAAGTCCAGGCCTCAGAAGCTGCCCCGCCACCTGGCCTGAGACTAGGACAAATGGGTCAGCAGCAGTTTCCAGACTTCCTCAGCTACCTTCCTCAGCAACAGTTCCCAGACCTCCCCAGCAAGTTTCCAGCCCCAAGACTCCAGTAATGGAATGTCCATAGAGATGGACCCAACAGATTAACATAGAGGTCACCTACCTTAGAATTCCCTAATGTGCTTTAAATCAGGCCTGCAAACTCACTTGGGTGTTTGTCTGTCTTGGTCATGAGGAGATACCAGCATGCTGGACTTCTGCAGAGTAAGACTCTCTTTGCATCTAATATTTTATCTGAGTCCAGGCTGTCATTCTTTGGCAAATCATGGACCCTTATGCTGTATGTTTTCCTCTGTAACTTGCTTTGTCCGTTAATATACTTGTAAGGCTTTGTCCATACCGACACATTAGTTCCAGTTTATTACAATGCTATTTCAGTTACCCATGTGTTTTTCTGAAAGTGGACATTAGGATGTCCCTGCTGGTTTTTTTGTTTATTAGAAATAAAGAAGCAAGGTGGTCCTTGTTGGGGTCCTGAACAGTAGAGAAAGTTTCCCTGGCATAGAACTGAAAAGTTTACTTCCTGTCCACCATTATTCCAGCTCATGTGATACTTGTTTTGAGAGAGACAAGGTCCCAGGAACTAGGTTTAAGAGAGCCCTTGCTTCCTAATTCCATTTTGTACTTGGAATACTGAAACTTTCATGTTTTGCCAATCTGACAGGGTGCAAAAGACAATCATGTTCGGTTTGATTCACTTGATGAATAGTGAGTTTGAGCATCCTTCCTTTTTATATTTTTCCTTCAGTGTTGGGGATTGAGCCCAGGGCTACATGCATGCAAGCTAAGCATTCTCCCTTTGACCTATAGGTCCAACATGAATATCATTACCAAGGTGTGCTCATTTTACTTAAATGAATTAATTTTGCAGCTAGAAAAATGGCCATGCAGTTAAAAGCATGTGCTGCTCCTCCCAGAAGTCTGTTGTTTATTTCTTAGCACCAGAACCAGGCAGCTCACAACTACCTATAACTCCAGAGACTGGAGATCTATTTGATGCCTTCTTCTGGCCTCATGGGCACTGTGCTTGCATGGTATACATACATACATACATACATACACACAAATACAAATTAACTTTAAAAACAATACTTGAAAGAAAAAGTTGATCCCTTTTGTCTATTTGGAATCCTTTTAAGTTTTTTCTTGTATTTTAAATGGAACTTGACTAGTGATACTCTTCTACCATGTTTGTGTATGAGCTATAGACAGTATTTCAGGGGGATGTGTGAGAGAGGCCTATAATGTTCTTGTATTCTTTCCTATCTGAAGCATCACTCAGATCTTCTCTTGACTGTGGACTGGTCTAAGTGTGTCACTTCTAATGAAACAATGATGGCATGCATTTTCAATTAGGTCACAAAGCAGGTGTGGCTTCCTGCAAGTTTGCACTTTACTTTGTGTGACTTGTCCTGGGGTAAACCAGCTGCTATGTTACAAGAACACTCAGACTGCCCTGGAGCGAGGCTCATGTGGTCAGGAACTGGAGCCAACAGCAAAGAAGAAATTGAGACTTCTAGCTGACAGTAACATGAATGTGATGTCTTAGATGTGAATCCCTGAACACCTGTCACCCTTCAGGTGGCAGTGGCTCTAGTCAACAGCTGAGAGACAGCTGCCTGGAAGACTCTGAGCAAGAACCACCCAGTTAGTCTGCTGGAGCATCCCAGGAGGCCTGTGTGGGATAATAAACATTTTTCTGTTTCTAAGTTTCATAGTATATTTCACTTGCTACAATATAATTTCATAAATGAGGTCACTCATAGATAAATTTGTTTCCCATAGTCTAAAGGCTTGGACTTGCTAGACTAAGACCTTGAGACTGAGATTACACTTTCTGGTTCACAAACAGTGCCTTCCAACTGTGCCCTCGCATGGCAGTAGGGCCAGGAAGATTCTGAACCTCTTTTTAGAGGGACACTAACTTTATTCTTGAAACCTCTCTCATGATGATCTACTCGGTCCACGTCCAAACAAATTGGAGTTGCATGTCAACAAACAAATTGTAGACGGAGCACAAACCTTCAGTCTAAAACAACCACTAAATATTGAGATAGCAAAGGCTATGGGTTAAGAATCTTAGGCATCACCAGCCTCTAAAAGGCAAAGGGGAGTGAAGATGGAGAGAGGCACTTTAAGAGGGGAGGACTAGGAGTGGGGGGGCAGCAATTGGAATGTATAGAGACTAAATAAATAAATAATAAGAATCTAAAGCAGTAGTTAATATCATTTTGAGACATTTTGTCAAGTAGTATCCAATAGTTAATGCATATAAATTATTTTATTGTATTGTTGGTTTTCATATATTGCCATTGATTTTATTGCTTAGGATTTCACTATTTTCTAAATATACAATAAACCTGGTACTAGCCAAAACTAATTTTATTAACTACTAGCCCAACAGTAGTTTGAGACTAAATTTCATAATTATTTATTTTGCTGGTTATTTTTGTGTTTTTATGAGCCACTAAAAAAATAATAATGTGGAGCTTTATCAATGTCTTTCGGGATCCTTCAGAGAAACTTGACTAGTTTTTTTTTTCTTGCCTTAAACTTAAGAGTCTCCTTCTGCCTAGCCAATTGAATGCTGGGATTACAGATGGGTGCAAGCACAGCTGCTTGTTGTATTTTATACTTGCTGAGTTCTACTTTTGCTCTGCTGTTTGTAAAAATGGGATTCAAATGCTATTTATAAAATTTAGGCTAAGTCTGAAGAGTTCATACCCTTTGCTATATGACACCTTTCATAATCAATGTTAAACTTGTACCATAACAAATGAAATGTTTCTTGTTTGTTCCCCGTGCATCAAAACAAAAATAAATCAAGATGAACAAATAGTGAATGTTTTAAATTGTGTGGGCTACATGGTTATGGTTCCAGTGACCCAGCTCAGCTATTATAGTGGAACAGTGGCTTTAAACAACATACAAACAAATAGTCTAGTAATGCTGCAATATGATTTTATTAATGAAGAGGAGAGAAGTGTTGCATTTGACCCAAGGAACATTGTTTGTGGAGCTTTAAAATAAATCAGCATTCAGAAAGTTTAACTTGGACGTAGACTCCTAGGAATCTTAGACCCAAGTTCCTTCAAGAGGTAGGAAGGAAGCCTCTGCATTTCTCACAAGCTCCTGGCTGATGACTGTCTGCTGGTCTCCAACCACTCTGTAAGTGTTGGAGTGGAGATGAATTGAAATCTGCCAGCTCCCTTAACCTCCTCCTCCTCTTCTGACGAGTTAAACTCATTTGTGAACAAGGGAAGGTGTGGTTCTTTTAAGCTCTGAATTTCTTTGATGGCTATCTGTTCAAGGCTAATCTCTTTCAAGGTTGGTTTTAGGAAGTCACAGATTCCTAGAAAACTTCATACTTATGTGCAAAGTGCGACACAGAGTAATTATTATTACAGATTCCACCTGTTGTTTTTTTTTCTGTTCTTACCTCTCATGATATATGTTTCTACTGCAACTGGCTAACTTTTATCTTTATCCTACTTAATTTTTTTAAAAGATCCATTGTTTGAGAATGTTCTTTGATTATATCCTCTGGTTTTTTTTTTAATTGTGTCCGCTTTGACCTTTATTCTCTCTTCCTTTAGGTCATATGTTCCAGGGTCTAAGACGTTCATAAGACCCTTGATTTTCCACTGAACTTTGCCTTTATCATAGTGCATGGAACCTGTTACAATTATGATTATTGTTTTCTACAAAGCATCTTTGGCTTAAGGATTATGTAAGAGTTTCTACTTCTCTTTATGATAGTTTAGTTTTGAATTTAGGTTCAGCTTTACTATGTGTTTATCTGAGAATGTTGTCTACAAAAACCTTCTCTTGATCCAACCCCCTACTAATAGTTTTCGTCTGTTCTTTGAAGGTATTTTTTGTCATGAATCTGAAAACAGTGGTATTTGGTACCCAGAGTTACAAGTGTTCTCACTTGTGAGTTATTTATTCTTCTATTGTTTTGATGTGTCCTCTTTGACTTGTTTAAAGTTGTTCAGGTCAGTCTTTGACCACATTCCCTATATCCATCTTTCTTTTTTTATTAGATATTTTCTTTATTTACATATCATACGATATCTCCTTTCCCAGTTTCCCCTTCAAAAAAAAAAAAAAAACCAACAACAACAAGAACAAACCCTTGTTCCCTCCCCCCTCCTCCTGCTCGCCACCCTACCCTCTCCTGCTTACTGGCCCTGGCATTCCCCTACCCTAGGGCATAGAACCTTCACAGGGCCAAGGGCCTCTCCTCCCATTGATGACTGACTTGGCCATCCTCTACTATACATATGCTGCTGGAGCCATTAGTCCCACAATGGGTACTCTTTGGTTGATGGTTTAGTTCCTGGGAGATCTGAGGGTACTAGGTAGATCATATTGTTGTTCATCCTAAGGGGCTGCAAGTCCTTCAGCTCCTTAGGTCCTTTCTCTAGCTCCTTCATTGAGGACCCTATACTCAGTTCAATGATTGGCTGTGAGTCTCTACTTCTGTATTAGTTGGGTACTGTCAGAGCCTCTCAGAAGACAGCTATATAAGGCTGAATTGTCCTTTCAGTCTCTGCTTCATAGTTAGTTTCTGCAGCTCCTCCCATGGGTATTTGTTCCTCCTTTTAAGAAGGAATGAAGTATCCACATTTTGGTCTTCCTTCTTCTTGAATTTCTTGTGGTTTGTGGATTGTACTTTGAGTATTCCAAACTTCTGGGCTAATAACCACTTATCAGAGA
>NW_022196906.1:35647164-35675668 GCF_008632895.1 Mastomys coucha | reverse complement strand
CTAATATCCAATATATACAAAGAACTCAAGAAGTTAGACTCCAGAGAGCCAAATAACTCTATTAAAAACTGGGGTACAGAGCTAAACAAAGAATTCTCAACTGATGTATACCGACTGAATGGCTGCGAAACACCTAAAGAAATGTTCAACATCCTTAGTCATCAGGGAAATGCAAATCAAAATAACCCTGAGATTCCACCTCACACTAGTCAGAATGGCTAAGATCAAAAACTCAGGTGACTGTAAGTGCTGGAGAGGTTGTGGAGAAAGAGGAACACCCCTATATCCATCTTTCTCAGCTTGCTGTATCCACATCAGATATTGATGATGCCTTTCTTTAAACCCAAGGCAGTCTGCCACCTGACAGAGTGAATGAAGGCCATCTTCTTTGATAGACATTTGCTAACTTGACTTTTGTTATGATGGAGCATCTCTCAGTGTCTCTTTCCTACTTCATCATTCCAACCATCTCAGATGTCTCAAGCAACAGACAATAGAGCTATCCTCTGTCTCATTTTCCCTTCTAATCTTACCTCAGAATTGGTTCTCAACTCAAGCCATACCTGGTCTCTAGATCTTAACAGATTGCTCATCAGTGGCTGGCCTATTAAACTGAGCTCTTGAGTAGATAAAAGGTCCAACACATCTGAGGTCCCCCCTTGACTTATCCCTGTGCCAGAATTAGAACAAAGCATTTTGTCTGAGCAGGATGGTGTCAGTGTGGTACAGCCTGAGCTCTCCGTCACCTATGTATGTGAATATGTTGTACTTACATTAGCTCTTTGGGACCCCAGCTGGGCAGTCAAGTCAACAGTCCCAAGATTCTGGCCATTACTTCCACTTTTTGTATATGTTACTGGAGTTCATTCTTCAGGAAAGCAGCCATCTACAGAGGACAGGCTGTGTGACAGAAATGTCTATGTAGCTCTTCTCTTCTTAGTTTATGCTGGAGGTCAGATTTTTGTACCATAGCACATGTGCTTTTGGTGATTGTTTCCTGAGGTTCCCTATAAAGTTTTCCTAGCACAGTGAACTCTTCCCACAAGCTCTGTAGGAGACTGCTGCAATGAACCTTAGTAGAAGGTCTTCATGAACCAGCGAGATGGCTCAGCAGGCAACAATACTTGCTCCTGAGCCTAATGACCCAGATTTGATTCCAGGAAAACATGTGGTAGAAGGAGAAAATGTATTGCCAAAAGTTGTCCTCTGGCCTACACAGATACACATACACAGTAAATATGTACCTATATTCATATTCACACACAGGAACATACACATGCACACAAATGATGACGGTGATGAATCAACGTGAAGACTCAAAGAATGGGAAATTCTCTCCTCAAAATAATGAGAACTACAACAATGAAACAATTCTTAAATTGCATGTATATGTATATAGAATATATATATAGTTTCTCAGTTAACCCACTTTCAATCTTAGGTAAATGATGTCATTACTATTATCATTGCAGTAGCTTTGTAGGTTAGAAAACTTCAACTCAAAGAAGTTGAATAAAAAACAAAGTGATGTACGTTGTAAGTACAAAATAACCACAGGTCTGCCTGACTCAAAAATCACACCGTTATCAATGGGGCTTACTGATTGATTTTACCCTGAAGGAAACAGATTGTATATTTAATTGATTAATAATCTTATACTGAAATGGATTCCATATCATAATCACTGTAAAGGCTTACTCACTAGAGAACGATCTTTGAACAAGAGTAACACCAGAAACTCACCAGTCATAGGGCACAGCTTCTAGATAGCTTTCCAAGTTTCTTTCTTAAATTTCTTTGATGTCTTCAGATGAATAAATGCTTACTTGTTGATGCTTGGGACAGCCTATAGGCTTAACATTTGTTAATCTAGAGCATATTCTTCTATGTTAGGTGTTGAAATTCTCCCAAAGGCTCTTGTGCTAGAGGCTTGTTCCCCATGGTAGCATATTAGAAAAAGAAGGAAAGCTCTTAAGGAGGTTTTTAGGTCATTGGGTGTGTTCCAGAAGGTGGTTGTCAAGATCCCAGAGTCTTCCTTTATAGTGATGAGGTGCTAACACCAACTTCTATAAAAGATAGTGACTTGGTTGGAAGAAATCAGATTAGTTGCTATAACAACTATACCCAAGTCCCTATTGATTTCAACCACAGTTGTTTTGCTTGTGTTGATTCACATTAGCTGCTGTTGCTCTGGCATATTTCCAGTTATTCATTGTGAGACTTACTCCTTTTCTTTATGGCTCCACCATTTCTAGTTCCTGAATTCTTCTTCAATTAGTGTCATTCATCAGCAAAAAGTAATAATATGGAAGACTTAGAATAAGTCTTAGTAGAAAGTCTTCTACTATTCTTCAGTTTCTGAGACAGGGTCTCAAACTCATTGTGTAGCCAAGGTTAACCTTGAATTCTTGGTGAACTTACCTCTGTCTCCTGAGTACTGGGAGTATAGTAGAAGACTTCTGGGGCTTGTCTACTATGTTTATTATGTTAAAAATTTCCTGGAAAAAGGCACTTTGGGGAGAAAGGGTATACATAGCTTACATCTCCAAGTTAATATCTAATATAACTTAAAGCAAATAGTCACATCTAAAGTCAAGATCAGAGAGAAAGAATGCATGTTCAACTACTGTTCAGCTCTTGATCTCTACTCTTACTCAATCCACAACCCTAGGACTAGTACAACCTACACTGAGGCTGAATCTCCCTATAGCAATGATCATAACCAGCACAATCTTCCACAGACTCGCCCACCAGTCATCCTGATCTAGGCAATCCCAGAAGGTTCTAGATTGTGTCAAGTTGACAATTAAAACTAACCATAATAGGTTGGCTGTGTCTTCAGATCATGCTTAATTGGTTGTAAACTGAATCTCACAGGTCCATATAAAGGTTGGGAAATGTAGCTCAGGGCCCAGAAGAAGAGGATAATACAGTCTTCAAACCCAACAGTGTCTTTTAGACAGCTTGAGAACAGATCTCACTTTTCTTACTCTGAGTAGACACCAGTCTCTTCAGATTCGATAATGTCTTTTTCATCTAAGAACTTCCCTAGCACAACAATGAGAGGCTCCTGTCTCTATAACTGGATTCTTAAATGTGTTTGGTTTAAAGACTCATCAGTATTTTCTTAGCTTCTCTTTCTCTCAGGAGGTGGCAGGTAATTCTTGACTGTAGGCCTGTTTTTAATGACTCACTTCTGGTGAGGTGAGCAGAGGGGATGACTGATGTTGTTTGCAAATATATATTGTAAAAAGACTATTGATCTGTGTGGGAAGAATTCTTTTCCTTTCCCTTTTGATTAACTTGCTCTGAAAGGAGCCACCTGTGATGTCATGAGCCACCCTAAGGTGATGGCAGCCAGTGGCTATGGTGTGAAGACATCTAGGAAGACAACAAGGAAGTATGGTGAAGCTTTCTAGCCATTGTGTGGCCGAGCTTGGGAGTGGACTGCTTCCCAAGGGAGTTTGTAGATAACTGCAAGCCCAGCCAACAACTTGACTTTAATCCCCAAAGACACCCCAAGTCTGAGTCAACTAAGCTGCTCCTTGATTTCAGAACCACAGGATCTATGAAACGCTAAAGCATTTTCAGTTCCAATCCTCTGGATTGGTAATAATTTATTGCAGAGAAATAGAGTAGTGAAGAAAAGTAATTTTTTTTATGCTTTAACTCCTTTGCTATCATGTGGATCTTTGGACGTTCCTCTATGAGCATATAAAGGTTAGCAAACTGTCCTGTAGCATTTCTCAGCATGTTCCTCTGAGCTGGCATTCATTTTTGGCTATGGGCTCAGCGACTGTGTGATCTGTTCCTGGAAGCACGTGTAAGTACAGCAGCTAGATGAACACAGAACTTGTTTCTCTCCCTTCTTCATGGACACTTCCTTAGAGAAGAGAGGTGCTGACTTTTGCCCTTGGAACATCACTGCATTCTTATAGAACAAAATGTTTTCCTACTTTTTGTACCTATGTCCCCCATGATACCATAAAGTCTACTTCATCCATCCTATTGAAGTAATTACAGAGAAAACAAATCCATCCTGGTTTCAGACTTTGTAGATGGAAGAAAGCTGCCAGCTTTCCTTTTGTATCCTATGTGCAAGCAATTTCTATCATTTATCTCATTTAGAGCATGTGCCAGCTATGCAAGGGTCATATTCATTGTGCCTATTTTATTTTATTTATTTTAAAAGATGGTGTGATGACTTGAATGATAAATTTCCCATAAAGGCCTGGATATTTGAACACTTGATCTCCAGTATTTGTGGCAATACTTGGGAATGTTTAAGAAGTATAAACTTAGCTGGAGGAAGTATGCCACTGGGGGTGGGCTTTGAGATTAAAAGCCTCATCCTACTTCCCATTTGCTTTCTTGCTTTATGTTTTAAATAAAAGATGTGATCACTAAGCTTCCTGTTTCTTCTGCCATGCCTATTACTTAATGCCATGGCTCCCACAGTGATGGACTCAGCCTTCTGGCACAGGAAGCAAAGATAAACTCTACCATAAGTCATTTTTCTGTTTTATCACAGCAACAGAAAAGGAACTAGAATAGGTGGGGAAAGGAGAACTTGAGCTGGGCAGAGTTTTATCACAGGTTGGTAACTCCAAACTCCAAGTTCTATTACAAACTCTCCCAGACTGTTGAGCCTTGAGGCTCCTTTATTCCTTGGCAAGAGGGGTGTTATATATTTTAGAAGAGACATAATCTGCTAATAAAAACCAAATGGTAATGTCTGTGGGGCAGAACATAGCCTTCTTCAAGCCCATTAGTAGAACACTTGTTTATTTTTTGTTTTGTGTGTGTGTATGTGTGTGTGTGTGCGTGTGTGTGTTGTTTTGTTTTGTTTTTCAATGCCTGTACAGTCATTTTTTTTCTAAATAGCTGTTTTTAAATCTCTTAGTGTTTTTGTCAGGGAAGAGATTTCAAAGGTATATTCCTCTTAGCTTACAAGTAGTACATTGATTTCTTGGCCTAATTTTGTGACTGGAGAGTCATCCCTTCTTCAGGTCTGGGTTGTGTTCTTCCTCCTAAAAGCTGCCTGAGGCCTAAGGGGCTGATGATCTATAAGGAGATTCACATTGGGGGGTGGGATATCTATGGAATCATACACTTCATTTCATTCCTTAAACTCAAGCATGGCCTTTCCAAATGCTACTGCAGCCTTTAGCGTAACCCAGTGTGGCTGGGTGCACACTCTCAGTTTCCCTTGTCTCACAGATTATGTCTCACGATTATGACTGCAATGTCTCTCTTTGTCTTGGTATGTACCTCTCTCTCTCTCTTGTTTTCTCTCTCTCTCTCTCTCTCTCTCTCTCTCTCTCTCTCTCTCTCTGTGTGTGTGTGTGTGTGTGTGTGTGTGTGTGTGTGTGCATACACCTAAAGGCATTGTAATTCCATGGACAACATTCAGTAAAAGACTGCAAAGAGGAACTGTGGCATGGTTGATGGCTGTAGATGACTACAGGGGTCAGGTAGTTGACCGTTGCCGAAAATATTAAAAAAGAATGGCAAGTTCCAGCACTATGCCAGGCACTGAAGGGCCAAATGGCACCAGCAGGGTGTTCTCATCTCGGCAGACTCTCTGGCCCAGAGTTTCAGAGATATCTGCAAACAACTTGCCAAGTTCCCTTGGTGGGTCGTTGCCATGTCAGCCCCAAGCAATGACTGCCCACCTCTCGGTTAGCTGTCACAATTCCCAGTAACCCTGTAAAATCAAAACTCTAGAAGCTTATAATTAAACAGTCAGATTTATAGATCAAAAAATTTTCAATTCACAAGATGCCCACACTAATTTCAGAGCCAATTGATAGTGATATAAGCTGTTCACCTAGATTAGACAAGTTATCCCAATTATTCTATCCCTATATGATACTATAGCTACCTGTGGCTAGTTAAAGCCATGTGGAATCTGAATTGTCCTGTTCGTCCTCCATTTTCCTCCTCTTCTCTGTCACTCCCCCTTTCTCCAACTCCTTAGCTCTGCCTCCCTTTTCCCTGTCCAATCACAGGCTTCTTGTTGTATTAATACTTAAATTAATTGGACAGGGAAAATCCTGCTACAGGTGACAATGTATTTTTATGTTCCAATGATAGAATACTCTGACACAAAAGCAACTTAAAGGAAAAAAGATTTACTTTCCTCCAAAATCCAGGTTACAATCTACAAGGCAGGAGCTCAAGGCAGCTACTTGTCACATCACATCTTACTTTTGCTCAACTTGGTTTCTCCTCTCTTATGTAGTTGAGGACCCCCAGCCCAGAGAATGACACTGCCCCACAGTGGTCTGGGTCTTCCCATATCAATTAGTTTCAAAGCTGACAATTAAATCTAATCATCATGGTCAAAGAGCAAGAGAAAACAATAAGTAGTCTGATGTCTGGGGTCCCATAAAGGAACCCAAGCGAATAGAAGGGTGAATTTTGGCTCATGGAGTTTGTTATAGTGGGGAAGGCACAGCAGCAGACAGGATCCCAGCCATAGGGTAGGAATATGGTCAGGTCTGGGCAGATTGGTAAACAGAGAGAGGGGACTGCCAATGCTCATGTTCTCTTCCTTCCATTTACTTAGCCCAACCTATAGTAGGGTGATACCTATTTTCAACACTGATCTTATCCACTCAGGTTACATTTTCTAGAGAAGTCTCTGCAAACATAGTGAAAGTCTGCCTCATTAATTCCCTAGTGTTCTCAGTCTTATAAAGTTGCTAACAAAAGCTAACCATGACCCGTATAGCCAGCCCTCTGCTCAATTGTTTCCTTATCTCCAACTCTAGGACTTCATATCTTTACAGTATTTGGCTCAATAAGATAGCTATAGCAGGATGAGGGATGTGGATACCTAAAGAAGGTGTCTCTAAGAAGTTCTGGTGATTTCCTTTACTGATACTATGAATCATACTGTGTAAGAATACATAGCCACTGGTCCATATCCTCATGGACAGCTCTGTCCCAGAATGTTCTCTTTTCACATATATTTGTTTGTATATGTATTGTGTGTGTGTGTGTGTGTGTGTGTGTGTGTGTGTGTGTACATATTTAGATGCCACAGCATATATGAGGTCAGAGGACAACTTTCAGGATTCTGTTCTCTCCTTCTACCATTTGGGGATTGACTTCAGGTGGTAAAGCCTGATGTAGGTTTGTTTACCCATTGAGCAATCTGGTTAGCTTGGTTGTGAATTACATACATTGAATATCATTCCAGTTACATACATTGAATATCATGTTACCTGGTGGAAGCTGAGAGTCAAAACATCAGTAATAGTTCTCTAAAAGAAAACATATGAGCATTCATGCTGAGTCCCATACACAGAATGTGACAAATGTTTTAAATGTTAAAAAATGCAGAGTTAGCCTCAGGTCCATTTTGGCTGGACTTTCCAATAAGTTACTTAAATTGTTTTGATCTTCAGAACTTTTCATGTCATTGAAGAAGACTTTCTATCCTCTCTTTTTAAGAGAAGGACCCTCACTTATTAACACTACTCCTTGTGTCAAGCATCACACAGACCTTGAGTGCTCCATGGGTCTTGCTTTGTTTTACTTTCAGCATCATGGGCAGACTTTCAAGCTCCATTTATAAGTGAGAAAAATGGACTTCAACTAAAAACTTGTCCAAGACCCAGCAAGTCAAATACAGGTAAGATGTGAACCTTGAGGTTGTTTGTTAGTTTGAGTAATTTTGTTTTCCCTGTGGTGGTTTGAATAGGTTTGCCCCCCATATACTCATATGTTAGAGTGCTTGGTCCATGTGGAGTGACACTATTAGGAGGTGTGGCCTTGTTGGAGAAAGTATGTTACTATTGGAGTGTGCTTAGAGGTCTTTATGCTCAAGCTCCACCCAGTGTGGAATTTCAGAGCCTCCTCCTGGTTGCTTTAGGAATACAGTCTCCTGACTACCTTTGGATCAAGATATAGAACTCTCAGTTCCTTCTCAAGAACCATGTCTGTCTTGATGCTGCCATGCTTTCTGCCATGATGATAATGGACTGAGCCTCTGAAACTACACCAGTCCCAATTAAATGTTGTCCTTTATAAAAGTTCCTTGGTCATGGTGTCTCTTCATAGTAATGAAACCCTAAGAGAACTCTCATAATTATTGTTCCTAACCACTATATCTCATTGCTTGCCTATGTACAGGGTTATATACCCCTGACCACACACAGCATGATGTAATGGAACAAGTCTGCCCTAGAAATCAGAAGGCTTGGGAGTTAGCATAGATTCTGGCTTTTAGAGTGTGACCTCTTTGAGTTTCTAGATCCTCACATAAAATGAGCTTGGTCCAATCTGACTCACCAGATGGATTAAATAAGAAAGTGTAAGGGGACACTGTGTGCTCACACATTGACAAGCAGAGGAAGATGATATAATGACAGTGATGATGTGAGTCAGTATGATTTCTGCTGCTTCAGAAAAGTCTTAGGACTCTCAGGAATTGCTCCCTTGGCAATGAGCTGAGTAAATATTTCAACCTCCTTTAGTAGTTTGGTGCCTGAGCTTCAGAGAAAGTATGGCATATTGAAATGATGTGAAACCAGACTACCATACCTACCATTAAACTTGGAAAGACAGAGCTGTTCTTTCTACATGGGAGATTTCATTTGTTTGTTCAAATAGATATATAAACAAACAGGTAACTTAACACACACACATACACACACACACACAGCAAAAAAGACAGTTGCTGAATCCTTCAAAATTACACAACTATAATCCTTGAAAGTGTCTCTTGGGTGCAATGTTGCTGACAATTATAAGTCATAATGTCTTTTCCTCAAATATCTGAAGGCTTATCTCTCCTTACACTGCTGCCCAGTCCTTGTCATTAGTCTTTGGAGCAATAAGGGGCTCCTGATGAATGAGTTAAAAGAAATGTTTCAGTGTTAGGAAGGGTGTGTTAAATGGTCCAGAGGACAGAAGCCTTGCTGGGCAGTAAGGATTTGTGTTGAAAGAGGTGCTGGGTGATCTTCTGATTTTAGAGATGAGGCTGGAGTCAACACTTATACTTTAGATCAAACTAGAGAAATAAACACAAAGAGCATAGGTTAAGTGAAGTAAGGCTCTGGGGAGTCATGATCACAGAACAGAACAGGCCAAGTCTAAATCCAAAATCAGTGGATGATATCTAGGGTGGAAACTGAACAAACAACAACAACAAAAAGGATAAGGCAAAAAAATATAGATTTATTGATCATAAATGACATCCCTGAATATTGAATACAAAGAAAAGTCATTCAGTTACATATACCAACTTATAGGCTAAGCAAGATATAGGAGTGGATTTGACCTCATTTGGAAACTATGCTCTTCCATTTAACTCATTGTGAAGTAGGAAATAAATTGCCCTCCTAACAGATAAAATTATTATATTGTCATGTCCTTGTGAGATGTATAACATAGTAGAAGATACATCTAGAGGTAATTCATGCTTCATGAATGTTGATGGTTATAACAAACTGTTGTGTTAATCTTTATCCTTTGAGAAAAGGTACTCTCTTTTGCTCTAGATGTAGTCTGTCTGAAGGATCATAAAACTGGGTTCTTAGAGTGCCTTAGCAGAGATAGGCAGTTAGGACATTAGTTACTTTTCTCGTCCTTGTGACCAAATACCTGGCAAGAAAAAACTTACGGGGGAAAAAAACGTTTATTTTTTCTCATAGCTCTGAAGAATGAAGTCTATCTTGTGAGGAAAGACATGGTGATAGGAGCCTTAATCAGGAATCAGGGAGAGATGAATGAATGCTGGAACTCTTCTCTCTCTCTCTTTCTCTCTCTCTCTCTCCCTCTCTCTCTCTCTTTCTCTTTCTCTCTTTCCCTCTCTCTCTTTCTCTTTCTCTCTCTCCCTCTCTCTCTCTTTCTTTCTCTCTCTCTCTCTCTCTCTTTCTCTCTCTCTTTACACATACACACACACACATTTTATTTTTTTCCTTTCTTTTCACTCAGTATAGGTTTAGCCTATGGAATAGCACAGCCAACATTAAGAGTGAACCAACCAAACCTCCTTGGAAACACTCCAGAAGCAGTGTCTCCTAGCTGATTACAAAATCCTTCAAACTAACAATGAAGATCATTTCATTTAGTCTAATTATCAACTTTATACAGCCTGATAAGAAAGTCTTAATGGAAAAATTTCCTGATCAGAATGGTCTGTGGGCACATCTGGGGTGTGAATAGGGGTGGCGGTGGTGTTGTCTTGCTTGTTAATTAGTGGAGAGGAGACTAACTCACTATACATAACACCATTCCTAGGAAAGTAGTCCTGGCCTGGCCTGGTGGAGTTCATGGTTGGGGTTAGTATATGGTGGATGCTCCTCACATCATGGTGGCTCAAGAGATGGAAAGTGGCATCAGAATTAGGGGTTGGGTTATAGGCTTCAGATTCCCACCAATTCCTGCCAACCTGATCCTACCTCAGAAAGGAGCTATAAGCAACAAATATATCATTAAAATAGTACTCTCTGGGGAGCAAGCAGTGCACTTTCAGGCTTTCTAGGATGGGCCCATTGGAGGGTTATCCCAA
Organism: Mastomys coucha; assembly: GCF_008632895.1. NCBI lineage: Eukaryota > Metazoa > Chordata > Mammalia > Rodentia > Muridae > Mastomys > Mastomys coucha. The sequence goes on along the minus strand of NW_022196906.1, from coordinate 35,665,143 downwards.
CTGCCACACCTAAAGATTCCTCCCAACAAGACCAATTTGTAGAGCAGCCAGGTGTGACCAGAAAGGTTGCAGCAGAACGGGGTGGGGGTGGGGTTGTCTCTGACTGGCACCTGGATGAAGATGTGAAGAGACAAGATAAAAGCAGGAGTCATCAAAGAGAAACAGACACTGAGTAAGTTGGAAATGTAGAAGACTTAAGGTTTCCACTATTGAAACCTTTCAGGCCTAGGAGAGTAATCAATGGGAACTTGTGAGATGACGTTAGGTTGCCAAGGACTATCTGAGTGTTGATTGACTGTAAATGGGAGATAAAATGAAATCAGTAGTTAATTACACAAGGTATAAGACTAATAAGACCACTGTTAAGATTATAATAAATGTAACCCAGTTTTAGCATTGAAGCCCAGAGATCTAATTCTAAAGCTGTTGACTGATAGGATAGTGAAACCAGCATGTTCTCAGTCTGCTTTTGTAAATGTTATAAGGCAAGGGAGACATTAGCAGATGTATAAGGCATAGAGAAGCAACATTTTGTTTGCTCTGCAGTCTTACTATGTGTGATCCCATTACTGTTGCTAAGATTAATCAGCAATAACCATACCACTGGCTTACTATTCTGCTGGCTTGAAGTTTTCTCTACCAAATCAATTGTTTACTTTTTAGTTCAATCTAATTCAAATTGTTAGAACATGAGTAAAATATAGACCTTTTTCCAGATTGTAACATTGATGGCCCTTTATTCTAGTTCCTGGTAGAGCAATTATTCCCAGCTGAAGTCCCATAAGTATGTCTTTCATTGTCTATACTATTATTCATTTTTATTCTAGTCTTCCAAAATTATACCAAAATTGTCCAGTAAGTTGCTTAAAACACTCTAAGATTTCTCTGCACTGTATCTCCAAACTTTTCCAAATTCTTCCCACAAATCAGTTTCAAAAGCCTAAGAATCATGCAGTCAGATTTAGTCAAAGCAAAGATGCCATTTCTCCTGAAGCAGTTTTGTGTATTAATTATTTGGAATTGGTATGACCAAAGTGCAGGATAGAAACAACTTACAGAGATAATTATACAACTCAGAGCATTCTAGTCCATTATAGATGACAAGGACAGAGAGCTCATGATGGGGAAAACATGTGAGAGGCTCCTTGCATTACAGTGGACCAGCAAGCAGAGAATAAGTCCAAAATCAGGGGTTGAACTATAGCTTACTTAGGTTCAGCTGTACTGACCTACTTCTACTAACTGGGTGCTGCTCCCTTAATGTTGTGCAGCCTACCAAAAAGGAAGCATCAGCTAGAGAAGAAGACATACAATGGTAGCATTTCAGGGGAATTCAAATTCAAGAAATACAAATGGTGTTTTAAATTTTAGATATTTCTTCTTGGAGAGTCTATTGCAATTTTTTTTTTTTTTGCATCTTCTTAGGTAGTTTTCTGAAGTCATGGATCATATCTTACTCATATGTATATCCCCGATAGCTTCATGAATGAGTAAGTTTCAGAAGAAGAACTTATTAGATGAGTAGATATATGAGTGTGTAAATGGATATCTTAGTTTGGGTTTCATTGCTGAAACCATGGCCAATGCAACTCTTATAAAGGCAAACATTTAATTGGGGCTGGCTTACAGTTTCAGAGGTTCAGTTCATTGTAATCATGGTGGAAAGCATGGGAACAAGCAGACAGACATGGTGCTTGAGAAGGAGCTGATAGATTCTATATCTTGATCAGAAGGCAGTCAGAAGGAGACTGTCCTCTGCAGGCAGGTGTGGGGGGAATGGCTAGAGCTAAGCCCACCCCCACAGTGATTAACTTCTGCCAACGAGGTCACACCTACTTCAAGAAGGCCACACTTCCTAATAGTGCCACTTCCCCTGGGCCAAATGTATTCAAACCACCACAATGGGTGACTGAATGAATACAAAATAAGTGAAAACAGAAAAAAAAAAAGCTGTTTCCCCGAATGCATTAAAATGGGTCTGGTTTGGACGTGTCTACCTACTCCCTGTTCCAGCTCATCTCTCCTCAGAATTTGAAAGTTTCTATGTATGTTACTCTTTCCTAAACAGGAACTCAGAAGGGGGTGCTGGCATGCAGAGAAAAGTCATTGATTCTTAAATGATAGGGCATACAGGTTTTAAGAAGTTAAGTATGAATGCAGAACACACACCCAGTTAAAAGATGAAAATACAGTGGCTGGTTTTGTGTGTCAACTTGACACAACCTGGAGTTATCACAGAGAAAGAAGCCTTCCTTGAAGAAATGCCTCCATGAGATCCAGATGTAAGGCATTTTCTCAGTTAGTGATCAAGGGTGGGAGGACCTATTGTTAGTGGTACCATCCCTGGGCTGGCAGTCCTGGGTTGTATAAGAAAGCAAGATAAGCAAGCCAGGGGAAGCAAGCCAGTGAGTAACATCCCTCCATGGCCTCTGCATCAGCTCCTGTTTTCTGACCAGTTCCTGTCAAGTTCCAGTCCTGCCTTCCTTTGGTGATGAAGAGCAATGTGGAAGTGTAAGCTGAATAAACCCTTTCCTCCCCAATTTGCTTCTTGGTCACAATGTTTTGTGCAGGAATACAAACCCTAAATAAGACACACAAAATGTAGATTTTGGATAATCTGAAGTAGTGACAGTTGGAGCCGTAAGAAAGCATGAAACTGCTGGTTGAGACAAGAAAACCAGAGCTCAGGGTGGAACTTGGTGGTGGGGGTATTTGAGAAAATAAAAATTAGACAAAGGTGGTCAGTGAAAAGATGGGACTTCTGATCTAGAAGCTATGTTTAAGAAATGCTTGAGGTGAGGAATAGTTAGCCAGGTCCAATGCTGGGAGTAAGTGAGATGGGATGGGGGCTAGAAGCAAGGAGCTGGATCTGATACTTAGGTAATTACTGAATGGAAAAAAGAAACAAAAGGAAAAAAAACATGACCGCTCCTAAGTGTGGCAGAGGGGAAGGTTAGGAAAGAACAGGCCCACCCTCTGAGCTGGAGGGTTCAGGGTAGGGGCACTGTGTGTGCCAGGAGAGCCCTGTAACAGGTAGGGGCTGAGGGGTGCAGAGAGAACCTGATAGCCAGGTCATTTTTGGATATGTTAAATATGCATCTCAGCCATTTGTCTCAGGCATGAAACCTAGCTTAGAAAATCAGGTTGCTTGGGGTCAGTGTGTGAATGTGTGGGTGATGGAAAGTGAAGCAAGCAAGTGTGAAACTTGAACAACAACAACAACAAAAACCCATATCTCCTATGGAAAACTAAATAGAACTCGGACTTTGCAAATGTGTAGAGGAGCTGGGGGAGGGAGACAAAAGATTTAGAGAGCTTGGTTCTGTAAGGTCTCCTAGGCAGTGGAAAGGGCTCAATTGCCCCAGATGGAGAAGAAGACAGAGTCTTTAGAGAACCAGAGGGTTGAGTGTATGAAGACTGCTGTAGCCTGTGGAGAGGTATCCCCATGATGGCAAAACATCTCTTGTTTAGTCATTTCTAGCTGAGCTAAGTGCAGACTTTCAGCAAAGCTCTCCCTTTCAGTCTCTGATTCAGATCCATTCTTATGAAAGAGAAGAGTTACAAAACTGTTAAGACTATTGTTCAAAATATCACGGCAGCATTTTTTTGTTCATCAATTCAGATTTAAAATTTAATTTCATGGTACAGTGAGTCCACACACAGGTATATCTATTAAGGTCACCCATTCTGAGTTCACCAGCTCACTCTGGGCATTAATGACTGTAAAAGTTTTTAGGATATATGAATCACCGTTTCCTCTTTCTCAGTGGTCACTGTTTCCAAGTGACTTAAGACTTTCAGATGCTGGCACACCTACAATGTGGGTTATCACCCACCCAGTTTCCGGTCACTGCTCCTGGACCCAACATCCTAAGAAAACAAACACAAACTTCTAAAAGAGTCTCTCAAAGCTTTAAAAGCAAGGCAAGGTGGGGAAAAGAATAAATGAGTCTTGCTTTGTTTCAGAAAGAAGCATATGTACCTTGTTTGAATTATTTACTTAGCTTCTCACTTCTTTTCTTTAAATCAGGAGTTCCTCTTTGTGTCACTCATAGTGCAATGGCCAGAACCCACTTAGCTTTTATAGTCCTTATTGTTATTGGAATAATGGGTGGTTAATTGGTTAAATTCTTTTTGTCTTCTACCCAATGTGAGTCTAGAATTTTCCTGGAGGGCAATGCAGTAATTAGGAGGATGGATTTTAATTGACCTGAAAATGCATTCGCATTTGAAGTTAAATGAATATGGGCACACACATACACAAATGATACCAACCAACATACATGTTATATTACACATCTGTAACCACATGTGTGTGACATATCACCAGTGTTTGCTTGACTAAGTGGCACATACATATTGATAATATTTGTCTAAGTCATCACACCTTCCAAAACACGCCTGTAATTCAAGTGTCTAGAATTTAGCACTTTGCAGAGATGTCATCTGGATTAGCAGCAAGACCTAACAGAGCAGGAGGAAAGCCAACACCAGGTAAGTTCTTCAAACATCTATGAATGTAAACGAGGAGCAGCTGAGAAACAACCGTCACCCTCTCATCCTGCCTCCATAGTGCCTGAACCCCCTCACTATGTAGGTGGCTGGCCTTTCCTCTTCACTTCTACAACAGTGTGTGTGTGTGTGTGTATGTGTGTGTGTGTGTGTGTATGTGTGTGTGTGTCTGTTTCTTTGTCTGTATCTGTATGTGTCTGTGTCTCTGTGTATGTCTCTATGTGTATATCTCTGTATGTCTGTGTGTATGTGACTGTGTCTGTGTACGCATGTCTGTGTATGTGTGTCTCTGTGTGAATGTCTGTGTGTATGACTGTGTATCTCTGTGGTCTGTATCTGTATGTATCTGTCTGTATGTGTCTGTCTCTGTGTATGTCTCTATGTGTATATCTCTGTATGTCTGTGTGTATGTGACTGTGTCTGTGTGCGCATGTCTGTGTATGTGTGTCTCTGTGTGAATGTCTGTGTGTGTGACTGTGTATCTCTGTGTCTGTATGGATGTGACTGTGTGTGTCTGTGTGTGTGTCTATGTGACTGAGTGTCTCTGTCTGTGTGTGTGTGCATGTGTGTCTATATGTATGCACATGTGTACAATGGTAGAGGTCAGAAGCTGATGTCAGATGTCTATCCTCAATTGCTCTCCATCTCAGATTATTCATTTACAGTGCTGGGAACTAAACTCAGGGTCCCATAGAGATTAGGCAAGCACTGTCCCACTGAGCTGTACTCCTAGCTCCACCTTTGACTTTGTTGAGCTAGTCACTTATTGAACCTGAAGCTTCTTGATTCAGCTAGGCCAGCTGGCCAACATTCAAGGCTCTATCTGTCTCTGATGCCCCAGTCTTAGGGTTACACACACAGGCCACCATACGTGTTTTGTTGCTCTAACCATGGATTCTGGAATCCCACACTCAGGTCCCCATGCTTACACAGCAGCACTTTACCAACTAAGCCACCTCCCCAGCAGTACTATCCCTATTGAAAACAAAAACTAATTTATAAAGAAAAAAACCTAATTTTGATATTTTTGTTATACATAAAACTTTGAGTCCAACTTCCCTAGCCCAGAACAGTTATATTTTTCTTCATATATTGTAGAAAGGATATGTAGATACATTGAATATAAAGCAAAACTATAAGATCTAGTAATGACTCTACAATGTCATTTATCTGTCTGAAAGCTTACTTATTTATTTGGCCAGTCAACAGGGACTGGAAAACTCTTACCTTGTGAGAAGACAAAAACAAGAACAAATAAATCCTGTTCTCTGCCCAGTGTATTATAGATTACCTGCTCACAAAACTTTGTAATATCAGGAGGTAAATGCTCACACAGTGTCAACATGGCCTGGAGGGAATATAGAGGCAAAATATGCAGCTAGAGAGGAACCAGAGGGGAGAAACTTTCAGTATAAGTAGGTGATGGCCTCAGGATGAAACTTTGCAGAGCAAAGAACAACACGTAGAACAGAGCATAGGCAGGTCATGTTTGGGGAGTTACCAGTGCTTTGGTTCAGAGGAAGAGATTAAAACAATAAGGAAGTAAGAGGGGCTAGTTATGAGTGTTCAAGTTGTTTCAAAAATCAGATTCTGAAATTCCTTTTCCTTATCAGTGACAAATAAGACATCAAGTGTTAAAGTCTGTTTGGTGGAAAAGAAAAGGATTAAGTGTCAGAGGCAAGAGTAGGTGACTGGGGAAATGTTGACTTCCTTGGCTGCGAACCTCTGATTTTCTTGAAAGTAATATGTCTTGTCTGGATGGCTGGATATTGTGGTTTCACTTGGCAAGCTGAAATCTAGTTGAGGGGAAGGAGAGTCATGTTTGAAGGACCTTGAATTGAAGCCAAGAGTGAGAAGACATTTGTCCTGGGTACCTCATCATACCGCCCCCAAAAGAGCACACACGTTTTTCCCTTTGAGGTGCAAGTCTATTTACTTGGGAGGGAAACTATGATTTCAAGAGTTTGAACCATCAAGTGACTCATTCAAACCATATTTTGATGAGGTAAGGATGCCTAAATGAAAAACATGTGGATCCATTTTGCTGAAGATCCGTACAGATTTCAAATTAGGGGACAAGGAGAGGGGAAAATCATACCTTGGACTCAATCCAAAAGTAAATGTTTGAGGAATTGTTTGGCATTTCCATGAATCTATGCAGAAATCCAGATATAGAATTCTGTTCTGTTTTGGGAAGTTCTCCCAGAATTGGAAACTTTTGTGTTTTGGGGCTTGTGTGTACATTTTTGTATGTGTGTGTTCTTATGTGTTCCGGCGGGCTGTATATGTGTAGAAATCAGAAAAAAAACCTTCCAGTCTCATCCCTCAAGACATTTTTCACTTTTCTTTTTTAAAACCAGAATCTCTCACTGGCCTCAAACTAGCAAGAAGGCCAGGATGGCTGGCTAATGAGCCCCAGGGACCCTTCCACTCTGCCTCCCCAGAGGAGAAATTCTAGCACATGGCACCATGCCTGCTTTTTATTTACTTATTTTTTTAACATGGGTTTGGGGGCATTGAAGTCAGGTCCTCATGCTTGCAAGGCAAGGCACTTTACAAACTGAGCCATCTCCCCACCCAGAATTAGAATCTTTTGTGAACAATTGTAGAAAAGTAGTTCAAACAGTGGGAATACTTACTCTGTTGAGTACACAATGCACTCACACGGACCTTGAAAAATGTCAGCTCCTGAGATAAACTCCAAAAGACTCTTTAACAATCCTCTTTTTATTCCCTATAAAACACACAACCATACCTATGTGAGTTGGGTCTCACTAGATTATGATGCTCTCGGGAGTTAGTGGTTTGTAAAACAAAAGGTTTATTTCTTCTCTGTATTTTATTACATTGGCTGTGGGCAACCAGAGGTCTTCTCCACACACAGTACAAGGAAGAACAAAAGGTCCTACCTGGGCTACTTCATTCTCCCATGAAAGGAAAGGAAATCACCGATAAAAACCACACACTGCTTCCCCCAACTTTTGCCTACAAGTGTTATAAGCAACTTCTACCTGTACTTGATTGGTCAAAGAAAGTCAAGTGTCTAAGTCCGTGTTAGAGAAGTATATAATTTCCACAGAGAGTGGGCTGGATAAGGGAGCTGTCCTTAGGACAGCTTTATAGAAACAAAGATCCTATTTTGTGTTTACCACATAGTAGGTGTTGGTAGATATGCAACAGATATTGACTGGCCAGATGACAAGTACATTTTCTACTTTTCTTTTTAAAAGTAGGTCTATTGATATTCATTTTTAATAGGGATTCTAAAGACATCAAATATTAATTAGCTTGGGTTAATTATTGCATATTGTATTAGTATCATAATACTACATTGATCCTATAAATACATGCAAGCATAATTTCTCAATTAAAAAAAAAAAAAACAAAGATGGCCAAATGAGACCATGGACTTTACCCCTTATGATTATTCCTGATTTTGTTCTTGAGATGGTGTCTCAGGTGGGTCAAGCTGCTCTGTACATAGCGGTGGGTGGCCTTGAACTTCTGATGTACATGTCTTCTCCCCTCAAGTGCTGGGATTACAGAGGTGGGCCGCTTCATCTGCCTTTCCCCCTTATTCTTATGGCATGAGACTGTCGAAGTTTTGTAGTGGTCATGATGTGAGCTTTCTGAGCTGCTCAGAAAAGCTCTTACCCTAGAAAGGATGCCTCAGGCTCCTTCCTGGCTTTTGTTCCTCTCCCTGCTATCTGTACTCTCCCGCACTTCAGCAGCAGCGCCTGCTCTCACTGCTCTGCTGTTCTCCTGAGGTGAACCTTTTCTGGGATATCCAGTTGCATGGATCCAGGGTGATTTATCAAGGCTCTGAGCGCCTCTGCTAATAGGACAAGGATAGTCTTTGCCTACAGCCTTTAGATACCTCACTTGCAGACAATAATGCAACTGTGTTACTTGAAATTACCTCTTTGGGAGGCATACTTGTTGGAGCAGGCCTGAAATCGCAGCTCACTGGAAGCAGAACCGGGAGGACTGTTTCAGGGCAGCCTGAGCTACATAGAAAGATGGTGTAACAAACAAAGCTTGGTGGGAGCTTCCTCTAGTTGAAGTGGCTAATCAGCCTCATGAAGACATCTGACCTGTTTTGAGAGATTCAAGAATTTTTCTGTCCATGTTTGCAGATAGGAGATGCAAAGGCAACCCATGCCATTTCCTCAGCTTTCTCAGACAACAATATACTATCAATCAGCTCTAAAGCTGGGAGCCCAGAAGTATCTTTGATCCATTTACTTAGCATACTGCTGCTTCCACATTCTGGAGTTTTAAAGCAGTGTTCATTATTAATCAGTCATCTTAGTCATCACTCTGTTAATTCAACACAATGAATAATTTGGAAGCCTTTCTGAGCCTCTTATGTTTCCAGACACCCTCATTATAATTACACATTTTTGTCTTGGTCCTTTTTTTTTTTCCTTGCTGGATATAGATCACACGTATTTGTTTTTCTAGTTCTCAAACACAGACTCTGGATTGGATCCCTTACTAATTAGGCTACTTATGGTCCTCATAGTATCCTACATTCTTGGAAACATGGCCATTTACCAGCTGCCACCCACCGGCCCTGCCCTGGTGATCTTCCTAGGAACTTCCTTCAGAGTAGTGGAGAGTGTCCTGTCCTAACTGCTACAGGATGGGTAATGTTATATTCCTGCCTCACAGAGAAGGAGGATGAAATTCATCAGGGCATTGTGAATGTGTCTGGATCTCCCAGCTTTGTCTTTGAGTTCACCACCACCCAGCACAACCTGCAGAAAAATAGGCTTCCCGTGCCTTGATTGTAAAGGCAACCATGTGTGGTTTCCTCGCTTTTATTCTAGCAGAAGCAAAGAGTGACCTAGTGTCTTTCACATCAGCAGATTATACTACAGGAAGACAGCGGAAATAAGGGGAGAAGAGGAAGGAAATATATCTCTTTCTCATGCCTCCTACTCTCCCAATAGGAGAGACAGCTTTTGGGATCACTCAATAATGACCCTTCTACCACCATAGAGGTTCCTCCACCCCATGATCTCTAGGCAGCCTAAGGATTTTATTTACATCTGTATTTTGCCAATGTCTGAAACTCAGCCCATATATTCCAACACAAAGGCTTTGTCCTTTGGATACCCTGTAGTTACTTCAGATATAACATGTCCAACTAGGCATTGCTGATTGTCCTTGAGACTGCTTTACTCCCTCACCTCCTTTCTAGAGAGGTGGAAGAAAAATGTTTTCCTTGCCACAGTCTTATGTGCTTTAAAGTACCTATTCTCCATACCTAGAAACCCCCACTATTTTTACTGCTTTTTCTGCTGATCATGAGCTCTTTAATGTAGAGTTTATTATTCATCTATATGTCCCTCAATGATAGAGGTTGGGATCAGCTAGCAGTAAATGTCTATACAAACATGGTTACATAAATGTTGAATGTTATCTTAATCCTTGCGATATAAAGAATAGCTTGCTGAGTGCTTGTAGACTAGAGAAATTTGGAAGGGCTTGGACATGACTCTAGACCTCATTTTGGGGAACAGTGATTATGAAAAAAATTTAGTTCGGAACCTACAATACAAAATATGGAGGTCATGATATCAACAGGCCTTATCTCAAGCAAGTAATGAGTGTTGGGGTGAGGTCTGGTGTGATGGTGCAGAAGACAGAAGCTAGAGAGGAAAGGTGGGATCCATGTCCCAGGACAGCTTCAGAAATCCACACAAGGAAGCAGAAGGATCTGAATAGAGCTCCAACAGGCTGTAGAAAGGATGCACGACAGGTATGGCTTATAGCTTAAGTCAGGAGGGTAGTGTATAATTTTCAATTGTTCTGGTGGAAGTACAGAGGGGATACTTCCCCCAGGTGTAGATTTCCAATACAGAATGGCCCAAATCCACAGGCTAGCTGGGTTGTCCATAGGGAAACATGTGATTGACACCCAGCATATGGCACTAGATTGGATCTGCTTAATCCATTCTCATACTGGGCAGGGAATCCCAGAAGCAGAAAGGCGCTGTGACATTGGATAGGAGTTTAAGAGGAGACCCCCCACATTAGAAAGTTATAATTTTCTCTAAAAGCTTGCCTTTTACTCAAAGTCAGCAAGATAGTAGAATTGGCCTGGGAACAAGGTGCGTAGTTTATAGGAACTCTATGTCATTGTTGCAAGTGTTTTACTAATCCATAAATATTCCAAAATAAAAGGCTTTCTTGAAGGGTCTACTAAACCAAGCTAGGTACTCTGTAGGACCCACATCCTCTCTGGATTGGCTTTATTGGATTTCAAATAAGCATTGCATTCAACAGAAATTAAATTAAATAGGCTGCCTTTTTATTGGTTATTAGTAACTGAGGGCATCAAACTGGCTAGGTTTGGTGAAGAGGAAAGAGAGCTGTTTACTGACTAGGTGACACATAACCATTCCCAGGTTCTTCACTAGGGTCACAGTCAGGAAATGCTTACTCTGTCTCTTATAAACCCACCCTAGTGCCAGGCTGTGGAAATAGGCAAGAACTCTGCAATGAAGAAGAGGATATGTGTGGGGGAGGGGGAGATGAGATACTTTCAGGCTATGGAGTTGAGGTCAACCTTTTCCTTGCTTCTTCTATCAAACTTGTCAGCCCCTGCCTGTCCTTATATGACCCAGAGAGCCTGCTTCTTAGGGCTGCCAGTTGACAAATAAGGTTGCCAACAGAAGCCAGTTGCTCTCTTCTGACATGGGAACTTACAACCTGTCATCTTTTGTTGTCTGAGGAGCCGAGAACACAGCCAAGCCAGCAGGGAGAGCCTGTCATTGAAGCCTAAAGCTCATTGGAATGACGTAATGTATTCACACATACTGAGGAAGAGAAATGAATGCTTACTATGGCTACCCTGCTCAGCTCCCAAGAAGCCAGCGAAAAAAATCACAGGAGCAGTGGCAGAGAGGAGGACCCAAGGAACTGTTTGTTTTTGTCTAGGTCTAAAGCCAAAACAAAGAGTTGGACAGCAGTGGTCACAAATTGGGCTACTCATCTACCCGCATCTTTACTAGCATCTTCAACAACCCATCCTGACTCAGATGAGAACCAAGCTCCTAGGTATACTGGAAGTAGAATATAAGGAGCTAATTGATTGAGAAAGTTGCAAACAACTTGAGAGAGAGAGAGAAAGAGAGAGAGAGAGAGAAAGAGAGAGAGAGAGAGAGAAAGAGAGAGAGAGAGAGAAAGAGAGAGAGAGAGAGAGAAGGAGAAGGAGAAGAAGAAGGAGGAGGAGGAAGAGGAGGAGGAGGAGGAGAAGAAGAAAAAGAATGCAGTAATTAGGGGAGGAAAGATGAAAAAGAAAAATACAATCTAACAAAAATCAAGTACAAATTAAAAGTCCTCCTGGAGAGTTGTTGCATTGACACCAGACTGGATGGTCAACAAATAACCAGTGAACTCAGCAAGAAAGTTTGAATAATCCTAAATTGGGGTGGGCTGCACAGCTGCCTGGAATTTCAGTATACATTTGTTTAGGCAGCTCCCAGATTACTTTTTGCTTCTCACCCTTTGTCTGTGAGCTTCACTTTGATGGGGGCAATGACAAGAAGCTCTAGGTGGCATCAGCTGGAGAGGCCTGGAGACCTGCCAGACCACATCACATATCATTCAAGAAAGCCCCAAAGAAAATGTTGACTCAGGGCTAAAGTCTCACCGAGGAGAACAGATATGCAAGCATCAGGTCATTGAGGAGGGACCAACAAAAAGAGGATTCCCTGAAGAGTGAGGACAGGCTAGAGAAGCCAGAAACAATCTACCCAAGGTAGAATAAGCCAGGATGACCCCTGAACACTTCTAGGCCTTTGTACATAGTGTGACCCCGAGTACCACCTCTCATATGAAAAGGGAACTTGGCCTGGTTGTCTATCATAAAGAGGTGTTGTTAGATTCATCTGTAATGACACACCCAAGCTATGATCATGGTTGTTGATTGGGTAAGGCACCTCTGACACTCACCCAGAACAATTCTTATCTGCCACTGACCACCAATACTGATCTCATCAGTTGTGGAAGTGTGTGATTGTTTTATTATTTTCACTGTTACATGGGAAGATCATACTTCCCATTGAATTTGCTCAGACTACGGTCTTTGGAGGGACCAGTGAGCCTGGTGGCAATGGAGTCTTCACAGAGAAATCCCTATTGATATTTCTGCATCGATCTCTCTTCCCACATCCATCACAGTTGCTTTAAAGGCCCTGCAAATTGACCAAAACTCCCTGCCTGACAGTTCCTCTTACCCATAGTTCATTGCTTTTAGTGTCCCCTGTCTTGAAGCAGCCAGTGACGGATTATCGCTAGATCTATCTACCTTTGTCTGTACACATATATGCACACAGTACCTGCCTCCATGGAATACCAAACCTTCTGGAAATAATGCACAATTAATTCTCTTGGCTGCACTTCAAACAAGCACAAAAGGGATATTTTCCCTGTTTTCTGGATGAAAGGCAGAGGCCCGTTCGCTCATGGGAAGAACACTACAAGGATTTGCACTGACTTCTCTGGCAGCTCAGGCCTCTTACAAGACAGTCTTCCTTACTCCCCTATGGAAGAATTAAACGCATCTTCTACTTTCTACATTGGACTGTGAAAAGCGGCAGATCTGTGCTAAATGGCAGTATATGATGGGGCCCTGGGGCTTGAGGGGGGACTAGAGAAGAGTCTTAATCTTTTGTGGGTCTCTGGCTTACATTTTCTGAAGCTGGCTTTTTTGACTAGTAAATCAACACTGAGCTGATCCAGTTCCCTGTATTTGAGCCATGACTACTCCCCAGCCACTAGAGAAGGAACCAAATGCTTGGCAATTCTATCATCTACCTCGAAGGCATGGTGCTAGACCATAAGAATAAATTCAAAGAGCTCAGGGACAGAGAGTCCCTGCTCTCTGTCCCTGCAACCTGCTCTCAGCCCAAGAGTCGGAGGTAGATGATTAGATGTCATTAGAAGAGACTCTCTAAGCCCCGGGACATAATTAACAGAATGGTGGCCACCTGCTGTCAGGTGCCAGCATTGGGGGTAATTAGTAAACCCAGTACCTAAGGATCACAAGGTCTAAGAAAAGAAAGAAGCAGAGAGAGAGAGAGAGAGAGAGAGAGAGAGAGAGAGAGAGAGAGAGAGAGAGAGAGAGAGAGAGAAAGGAGCATTCAAAAAGGCAGAGTGAAATCCCAGAACAAGAACTTGAGAGTTTAGAACAGCAATCTGGAAGAAATCAGTCAGGTCCTTTAGGAGCTGCTGATGTCACAGCAGCTAAGCCAGCAAAGTATCACTGCACCTGCACACCTCGGGACATTGGCTGACCTACTCACAGCCCAAAGCCACTGTCACTGTGCAGCAGGGTCTGTCCTTTAGCAACTTACAAATAAAGGAAAGGAAAGCAATCGATATGCAACATGACGAAAGCCTGGGAGAGCCAAACCCAGTTGGCAGGTCACAGGCCCAGAGAGGCGAGAGAGACAAAAAGGGCCTGGAGATGTCAGCCTCAGATTTCTCAAGCAACACAAAGGCTGTTGGCTTTCAATGCACACTGCTTGCCTCTGTTCACGGGAGAAAGGGGAACAAGGTGGTCAGTGTTAAAGGAAAGAGGGGGACAAACGCCTGACGACAGTCTTGGAGCTGAATTTAAAAACATCAAATTAGAGGCATGTGTGCTGAAATGAGGCTCTGCTGCCTGGGAACGCACCTCCCTAAACAAATGCAGCAATTACTACGGCTGGTGCTTTGGCTCCCGGGTAGCACATTGAACACTGATGGGGGCCAGCGAGCCCACTCATTTCCCAAATCGCCCCTTTCAAAACATCTCCACGGGAAAGTTAGGCCTGTCAGCTCACTGCTTTGATGGCCACTAATACGACACTGCTCCAGGAAGACAAAGCTTAGTGCGTGTTTCCACACTGTTCACCTAGCGTGTTACTCAGCCAGCAAGAGTTACTAGTAGAAATCTGTCTTTCAACTTTAACATTTTAAAGACTCAGATCAACTTACCAATATTACTAACCTAGGCTTCATAATAGTATATACACATGTATATATGTATATATATGTATACACACACACACACACACACACACACACACACACACACACACACTGATATACACACACAGATGTGCCTAAGAATTGTACCCAATAGTGGCCCTGCATCCATACACATCAGTCTAGATTTTCTCTGAAATTCATAACCACCTTTGTCCCAAGCACTTACTCACAGGGCGCTGGAGTTGATACTGTAGCTACCAGGCTACATTCTTGACTTCTTCCCTAACATGGAGTTTCCATAAACTCTGTTGTCTTGTTTCTGGATCTCTGGGTTTCTCTTAAAGATCCAGCTCCTAAGACCCCTGAGTTGGCCTTACTCCTCCCCTGCCCTTGCTCCATGTCTCCTGCCTTGTCTTATCTCCCTAGTCAGGGCTCCCAACTGCTTTTTGTAAGCAGTCATTGTTCAGGGTCTTGGTGTGACCTGAATATATTAGGAAGGTGGCAGGAGATCAGGAAAGGAGAAAAGAAAGAAAAACAGCAAAGCATAAAATGCTCTGTGCGCAAGGTCTTTCCCAACAGAAAGCGGTTTCCTTGGGAGTTAACAGTGATGGAGTTTGTTGGGTGGGTTTTAATGTGTTCTGTCCTGAGCTTCTTGTTTCAAAAGACTTCAAAATGAACATAAGTGAGGCTACTGTAATACAGGGCTAGCAAAGAATGGAGTTTATTACATAAATATGAGAGAGTAGGGGATTCCTAGTAATCATTCTAATATTTGTTCCTTTCAGTAACGGAGAGACTTTGCCCTGAGGAGAGCTGGGTGGTAGCCTCCGCTTCATTACTAACAAAGTTCACAGCCTTATTTATTACAAAAAAAATACTTTCCAATTCAAATCAAAGAAAAACCTAACTACCAATGCATCAGAGATACAGGACAAAGCCTGTAGGTAATAGTTAAAGCGCAGAAGGCTAGGAGCTGTGAAGACAAAAAAAAAAAAAAAAAAAAAAATCATGCCATGCCCAGAAGCAAACACCTTGTGCTTCCAATACCATGTATCCCCTACACTGGATCCTCTGAACTATAACCCTAAATAAACTCTCCTTCCCTCACAAAAACAGTAGGAGCTGGAGTTAAACAGTGGGACTCAGCAGTTAAGAGCACTTATACCACATGGTTTTTACCACTGGCATGGTGGCTCACAACCATCTGGAATTCTAGTCCCAGGACATCTGATGTCCTCTTCTGACCTCCATAGGCACCTACACACAAGCACCCACATAATAAATATTTTTAAAACGTTTCCAAAGGAAGTAGATAACAGCAAGGACACTGAAAGACTAATGCCTTGACAAAAATCGAAAGAAGACATTACATCTACCTTACCAACAAGAATCATCAGCCTTCTTTTGAGTGGAAAGGCATGTCATGCTGGAGGATGGGAAGATCCCAATGTGTTGATCTCCCTAGACTGCTTTGCAGATTGAGCACAGGCTAATTAAAACCCCCAATAGTACTTTTTATGTGAAAATCAGATTCTAAAATTAATGCATACATGCAAGGAACTGCAAAGAACCAGACACATTTGGAAATAAGGAAAAACGCTGGGGCATAGTATTGTTGGGTTTAAGACCTAAAAAGATTCAGACATCAAGATACTGAGAGAGGTACAAAAGGCATGGGAAGTGCAGAGTCCGGAAAGAGACACACAGATCCACATGCATGATAGTTTTGACGGTGGTTCTGAGGCAATTCTATAGAGGTAAAGAAAGTCTTTGTTAACAAATAGTGCTGTTTTTATAGGAAAATGCTATGCCAAATAAAAAATAATCGAGAAAGAAATCAGACCTTTACCTTGTGCTGTATTAAAAATGAATCTGAGAGAGATCATGTATCAAAAGCACAACAAAAATACAACTTATGTGCAGACAAGAATAATAAAAGACACTGAAGCAGAGCAGGTGAAGAATGGGATGCTTGAATGTCTTAGCAAGATGTCTTAGCAATTAAAAGCACTTGCCACAGGAATCTGACAACCTGAATCTAGTTTCCAGATACCATGGTAGAAGGAAGGAAAGAATTGATTCATAAAAGTTGTCTTTTAATTCTTACATGTTTACCATAGCAGACATTCTCATACTTACTCATATACATACATTATACACACATATGCACATATATCAATAGTGATTTTTAAAACAAAGAATGTGTCCATGACTTCACAGCAATACACTAATTAAAAAGAACTATTGTGCCTACTCAACAAGAGGGAAGTTATGCCTGGCATTGGAGACCTAGTCAACTGCACATGGCTAGTGAAATTATGGATCTTGGAGGAGAACCCTTAATGGCCATTTTACTAAACCAGTACAATTCCCAGCTACATTCTAAATATTTGTCTTCATACCCACAGATAAGTGTAGTTCTGACTCCTTAGCAAGGAAACTTCTCTTTGCAACAGATGGAGAACCTTAGAGGAAAACCACAGTGGGCCAAAATGCAGACTTGTGGAGCACAGTACTGACACATCTACAACTCCAGCACCTAAGGCTCAGGAATTACTTCAGAAGAGGAGGCTGAAAGATTTAACATCTAGAGAAACAAGAAGATGCTGTAAGATACACTCATGAAGTCTCATTAACCTGGACAAAATGTGAAACACACACACACACACACACACACACACACACACACACACACACACACACAGAGAGAGAGAGAGAGAGAGAGAGAGAGAGAGAGAGGCCAGTAATAGGCCTCTACGTGGAAGCAGCAGAGTTCATGAGCCCTCCACTGTAGACAACTACAAGGCAACTAAGAAAAGCTGAGAGCTGGAGAAATAGTCTTCCCCAGGGAGGACTGTTTCATCCAATATGAAACAGTCATCATTGAAAACACACACACACATGCGCGCACACACACACACACACACACACACACGCACACACACACACAAACACACTGAAAACACACACACACATACACACACACATACACACACATGCACACACACACAAACACACTGAAAACACACACACATGCACACACACACATACACACACAAACACACACACATACACACACAAACACACTGAAAACACACACACACATGCACACACACACACATACACAAACACACTGAAAACACACACACACATGCACACACACATACGCACACACATGCACACACACACAAACACACTGAAAACACACACACACATGCACACACACACACATACACACACAAACACACACACATACACACACACACACATGCACACACAAACACACACACATACACACACACAAACACACTGAAAACACACACACACATGCACACACACACACACACACAAACAGATATGCATGCACACACACACAAACACACTGAAAACACACACAAACACATGCACACACATACACACATACAAACACACACACACATACATACACACAAATACAATATATATATATATATATATATA
>NW_022196906.1:35645264-35647154 GCF_008632895.1 Mastomys coucha | reverse complement strand
TATATATATATATATAACAACAATTAAAGAAAAAGAGACCATGAATTTGAAAGAGAGCTGGATGGAGTGAGGTAGGTTGGGGAAGGTAAATGGGAGGTTTAACAAGATGAAAGGGAAGGAGAATATGATGTAATTATAATCTCAAAAGATATAATGGTAATAATAATAATCTCATTATTATTATTATTGTTGGGCTTTTTGAGAGGGGTTTCTTTTGTAGCCCTGGCTGTCCTGGAACTCACTCTGTAGATTAGGCAGGGCTTGAAGTCAGAAATCTGCCTGCCTCTGCCTCAAGGGATTCAAGATGTGCCAGCCATTATCACCAGCCAAAAAATTTTTTTTAAAAAAAGAAAGAACTATGTGACATCTTCTTCCCACCACAGGCCAGAAATACAAGAACCAAGAAAAGGAACACAAAGGCACTAGAATGATTGTAAACATGGACTTCACAACTGAGTAAGTGGGGGGATATCTTCACAGAAATCAGATTTTAAAATCTAAGAAACACAATGAAAAATACTACTACTGTAATTTAAATAGAAACAATAGAATATATAATTAAACATAAAAATAAATCATGAATCCAAGCAGATAATTCAAATGCCACAAATAAATTAAGGGAAGCAGAAAAGCAAATTTTTAAGAGAAAGGTAGATTTTAAGCAGAGTTACTGATTTAGGAAACACCATCACAGAAAAGCAAGCTAATACATTAAAAAAATTAGCCCCCAAAAACAAGATCAATACAACTGAGTAAGTATTATTCAGTTTAGTCAGCGAAGATGGGAGAATGTAAATACATAGAAACAAACTGAGTGTCAATTGCATAACTGGTAATGCAAAAATACTCTGATGAGAAGGTTCTACTTAGTTGTATGTGACTTGGTTAAAAAAAAGAAGTTACCTTAGGGATCTATGATTTATTAATAATCATCCTAAAATGAAAATGAAAATAGAAATGAATTGCTTTTCTTTGAAAAAAGATAGCCAGCGAAAAGTGCACTAAGTCACCCAAGTTTTATGGGCAAATATTATGAAAACTTTGAGAGAAATGTATTGCCAATATTATTTAAATGGTTCCTAAGGAAAAAACATAAGTCTTTCAAATTAGTTTATAAATCTCAATATTTACTACCAAGTTACACTTTAGGTCACTGTGTTGGAAAATGATGATGAATGTCATTAATTCCTAAGCAAGATATTTACAAGTGGATGCTGGTGTAAATAAATGAAAATAATGCAAAATGATCAGGTGGTTTTTAGTAAGTGAACAAAATATTCTCCATATTAGAAAGGTCTGTGCTATATTTAATCATATACCTTTAAGGAGACTAGAATCATGTGAGCACGCACACTGATGTTCTAACACATATAAACACAACTTAAAAACAGCTCCTTGGTCCACCATGTTTCCACTGGACAAGGGTTTGGAAGATTCTCTCTATGGAACTGGGTGAAAAAGCACACCCACAACATCCAGAAGGTACTAGCCTGGAGGAATCTGCTTCCTCTCATACACTGAAGATTATATAGAAAATTAAAAAAGGAAAAAAAAAGTTCTTGTGTGATGTTTGACTTAATTTATAGAGTTCAGAAAAATGCAGCTTCATCATTGGTTCCCTGGGAGGTCGGGCCTGTGCTGGCTAGTTTTATGTCAATTTGACATAAAATAAAGTCATCTGAGAGAAGGAAACCTCAATTAAGAAGATGCCTTCATAAGATCAGGCAAGCCTGGAGGGTATTTTCTTAATTAATTAGTAATTAATGGGGGAGAACCCAGCCCACTGTGCAGAGTGCAACTTCTGGGCTGGTGGACCTGGGTTCTATTTGCTGATGATATGATAGTATACTTAAGTGACCCCCAAAATTCCACCAGAGAGCTCCTAAACCT
>NW_022196906.1:35578046-35643294 GCF_008632895.1 Mastomys coucha | reverse complement strand
AAAAAAAAAAAAAAAAAAAAAAAAAGAAATCAGGCTAAGCAAGCCATGGGGAGCAAGCCAGTGAACGAACCAGTAAGCAGTATTCCCCTGAACTCTGCATCAGCTTCCATCTCTAGGATTCTGCCTTGTTTAAGGTCCTGTCCTGACTTCCTCTGATAATGAACAGTGATGTGGAAGTATAAGCTAAATAAACCCTTTCCCCCCAAGTTGCTTGTTATCATCACAGCACTACTATTCCCAACTAAGACTGGGGCTTATAGTAGGGTAGGAAGAAATGTTTTGGGAAGATGACGCTATTTTTTTTTTTATGTTTGTGCTTATATAGGTTCATGTCAAAACTCAGCAAATTGATGGTTATACGTGTACTCTCTGCATTTTGAATATTTTTAATATTTCAAATATTCTCTGAGCTCTATGCTTAAAAATCTGAATGTTGATGTATAGAAGTTTTGTTTCCACAAACATTAATTTAAAAATGCCATTTTGGTTTTTATTTAAAGTAAGATAAAATAAGGTGAAAATGATAGGTGATTTCTTAACATCCTAGAGTATATTTGTCTGAGCCTGCATAGAGCATCATTCTTAATTATAAAACCACAGGCAAAGTCTCACTCAGAAGAAAAACAAGATGATGGGAGGGAGAGACAAAGAGAAAGAAGGAGAGGAGAGGAGAGGAGAGAGAGAGAGAGAGAGAGAGAGAGAGAGAGAGAGAGAGAGAGAGAGAATCTATATGAATCTATATTTGCAGGTATGGGTCATAACCCAGAAAGCTCAATTTAATTATCTGAATGAAACTGCAAACTGACAAAGCAAGTTGCTCAGAGGACATGACTAGTAAAGGGAAACCAGCACTGTCGTGCCTACAAACACTAACTGGTGAAGACTAGATGAAAAGAAGGTCCCATTTACATCAGGGCCATAGGACATAAGACAGCTATTACAAAAACCTGTTGTGCAAAATCTGAGATACATTTTAAAAACTTGGTAAATTTACTAAAGGTAGCAAAAGTTTCATAATTAGAAAGGAAACTTATTTTAGACCACAGAGCCCTACATCACAAGTATGTCAATAGCTCTAACCTGATTTCTACAATCAATGCAGTGGAAATATCAACATTTTTTAAAAAGCTAGATAAAAGCTGGGGAAATAGCTCAATTTTAAAGCACTTCTCCCACCAACAAGAAGTGGATTCTCAGGATACTCAGAGTGCACATGTGTGTAATCTCAGAGCTCCTGCAGAGAGGTTAAGAGATGGATATCTATAGGTCATTGACTTTAACATACAGATGAACCTAGAGCTTTTGACAAAGCAGAGCCAAGAGATAAAAGATGGCCTGGAAGATCCCAGGTCATCTAGCCTGACTATGTTCAAGATCCTCTCTTGAACAAGGTGAAAATTGAGGGACCATCCTTGGGGTTCTCCTCCAACCTTCATTATACACGTACACACACACACACACACACACACACACACACACACACACACACATGCTAGCGTACACATACATGTGCACGTGCACATGTGGACCTATTTTTTTTAAGTTAGTCAGGATTTAAAAGATTTTTTTTTTTAAAAAAAGACTTATTTTAGAAAGACACACATGGTATGTACTCTCTTATAAATGATATTAGCCATAAAGTACAGGATAACCATGCTACCATCCATAAACCCAAAGAAGCTAAGGAGGGCCCAAAGGAGGATGCTTGAATCCCACTCAGAAAGGAAAATAAAATAGACATCAGAAGTGGATGGTGAGAGGAGACTGGGTGGGAAAGAGGACGGTGAAGGTAACAGAGGTGGGAATCAGTGTGGGGAGGTGGGGTGGATGGTGGAAATGAGAGAAAGAAGGGAAACCAGTGGGTTAGGGGACATCTCTGGGACAAGACACAGAGCTGGGATCTGATAAACTTCTGGGAGAATATGGGATGACTCTGAGTCTCCTAGCAGAGGAGGATATGGAGCCTGAAGTGGCCACCTCCTGTAGTCAGGGAGGACTTCCAGTGGAGGGAGGGGATACCAGACCACTCACAGTCTTGGACCCAAAATTTGCCCTGCCTACAAGAAATTCAGGGATAAAGATGGAGCAAAGACTGAGGGAAGAGATAACCAATGACTGGCCCAATTTGAGACCCACACCATGGGGGAGAGCCAACTCCTGACACAATTAATCATACTTTACTATCCTTGCGTCAGGAGCACAACTGTCATCTGAGAGGCTTCATCCAGAAGCCAATGGAAAGAGATGCAGAGACCCAAAACAAAACATTAGGTGGAACTCAGGGAGTCTTGTGGAAGAATCCAGGAAAGGATTGAGGGAACCAAAGTTGTCAAGGACATCACATGAAGACCTACATAGTTAACTGACCTGGGCCTGTGGGGTCTCACAGAAACTAAACCAACAACCTAAGAGCAGGCAGGGCTGGACCTAGGTCCCATAAACATATGTAGCAGATGTTGAGCTGGGTCTTCATGTAGGTCCTCCAACATTTTGAGTGAGAGCTATCTCTGACTCATACTCTTGTCCCCTGTCTTTGAATCCCTTTCCCCAAGTTGGGCTGCCTTTTCTGGCCTCTGTGGGAGAGCATGTGCTTAGGTCTGATGAGAACTGATCTGGCAGGGGGAGTTGGTACAATGGGGATCCCTCAGAAGAAGGGGAAGGGTACATGGGAAAGGGGGTGGGAGGGTGGGACTGGGTGGAAAGAAGGGAGGGAGGCTATGATCAGGATGTAAAATGAATAAATAATTAATGGAAAAATACTTATTTCATGCACATGAATGTTTACTTTCATGAATGTATGTGTGCCATTTGGTGCCTTTAGAGTTCAGAACATGCATAGCATTGGATCTTCTGGAACTAGAGTTACAGATGGTTGGGAGCCACCATGTGGGTGCTGGGAACCAAACTTTCTACAAGTGCAGCCAGTGCTCTTAACCACTGAGCCAATTCTCCATAGAGTCCTGAAAAGATGATTTAAAGATCAAGATATGAATTAATATATTTAGCAAAATTCTGAAGCAAAGAACAAAGTAAGAGAACTAGAGTATTTACTTTCAAAATCTTAATAATGAAAAGACTATGACCCTGTGTATGCATGACATTCCTAGAAAAAATATAGTGTTCAGAAAGAAAATGAAATAGATATATCAATAGCACTACCTCAAATGAGAGGGGGAAGATAAGTTATTAAATAAAATTGATTAGATTGAGCAGATCCTGTCCCCAGGCCTCAAACCAGGATGAATTCCAAAGGGATCTAAGCTTAAGCATAAGATATAAAACCACAAAAACACTAAGAGAAAATATGGAATGATTCCATTACAATCTTGGATGGGGAAAAAAGATTTCTAAATATAACTACAAATTAAAAAAAAATAGATTGTTAGGCTTGAGTACATGAAACTCAAAGAAAAACTTGATCATGAGGAGATACTAGTTAACAAAGGAAAACATAAATGTTAAATTTAATTTAAGTCCTTACAAGTATCTAGAAAAGAGGCTTGTTTTCAAGAAGAGGAAGAAGATGAAGACAAAGATGAAAAGGAAGAGGAAGATGAAGATGAAGAACAAGAACAAGAAGCAGCCACAGCAGCACCCTTAAATTTTTATAAGTCTAAACATGAAAATAAGCAAATATGTAAAACATTCTCCAAGGATTCTGGAATACATGGAGTGTAAACTCCACATATTCAAAGTACAGACACAGACAGTGGTTGATGAAGGAGGGAAGGACACTTTTTTTGGTGTAGTCACTGACAATGTGTGCGTACTCCTTCAAACAAACTTTCTCTAACATTGCATAAATAACCCCAAGGAAACTCCTTTAGTCATGTTGACAGTAGAAGGGGAAGGCTGCTGGGAAGAGCCATGAGATCACCAACACTGGGAAAGGATCGAGAGGGGCCAGGGAGCGAATATGATTGAGTTACATGCATGAAAATGCCGTAATGAAACCCAGTATTATATATAGTTAGTACATGCCAATAAAAGCATTAAAGCAGTGTACTGATACCGCCAGAATCTCAGACTGTGTTTTTATCTGATGGTGACTCTTTTTCCTGAACAGTCACTTTTATATATCTCTGGTGGACATATTAATTGTTGTCATCCCCAAGGAAGGCAATTTGGTAATATGTATTAAAATTGCAAATGCCTACAGCCTTTGCCCCAGCTCTTCTATTTCTAGAAAATCATCCTGGAGTGATATTAGGGCACATGCAAAATGATATATAAGAATCTCTATCATAGCATTGTTAGCCACAGCAAAAGACTGGAAGCAATCCAGTTCTTCCATAGAAGGAGGCTGAGTTTTCATTCTGCTTACTTTTATAGCCTCACAGTGGAAACTAAAACACGAACACTTTTTCTGAAGCACAGAGCAATCGCACCAGTATATATATACTCCAGTCCTTCTTCTGCCAGACCACACTCTGGACCAGCCAAGGCTGGAACACTCCTAACTGTAAGATGGCCTTAGGAAGCTTTGGGACATCAGAACAACCCTGGGATGCACAGAAGAGGAAACAATGCAAAAATCACAGTATCCCTGTTAGTCACTAAAACAGAACTTTTCTCAGCTGGGTTACCCCAGAGAAAGGATACTGGTACTGTGTGCACTTTTCCTAGATACAGGAGGCACCATGAATAGTTGTTGCATCATCTACGCCTGTTTTAATTGGGACAAGATATTGCTGGTTTACCCTTATCTATTTTAACAAACGTATCCCTCCTGCTAAAACTACATAATCTGGATATAATTTTGCTGAAATATCAATGTTTATGGTCACTCTGTGAGACTATAAACAGTGATAATGCCCTTCCGATGGCAGCTAGCTACCCTCAGATGAAATAGAAGATGCAGCATTCTAAATGAGGGTTATAAAAACTGAAACTATGAAATGATCAAAAAGGCTAATGTTGGATGGTCTCTGTTCCTATAGTCACTTCAGCTTTCTTTGAAAGTACACAATTTTAGTACATTTGTTGTTGTTGTTGAGAGTCTTCTGAGCTTGAGTCTTTGTTTAGCACAAACTTTTCAAAGGTCATTCGCAGAACAAAGAGGAAATCTTGCTGGACAGTAGATAGGAAGAACTGTGCAGAATGGTACTGGTTTCAAATCTGTTTTGTGTGAGAAGGCTCACATTAAGTGGGTCGATCTGTGTTAGTTGCATCACTTGAAGCACTGAAGATACACTTTGGTGAATCCTGTGTTTGGAGACCTTTGGGGACACACTATATTTATACTCTGTTAAACTAGGTCAACTCCTTTGTTGGGACAATCCCAGTGGGAGCTCTACATTTCACCTAAAGATAGCAAGAAAACCATGGGTACTTTATTGGCTTGTCTAACCCGACTCATTCCAATGAAATCCAATCTTGTACTGTTCTCTGGCCAAAGAAATAATCTCTGACTTATTTATGTAAAAACACTTCTTTAGTGCCCAGTGCAAAGTTTTCATTGTGCTAGGTGTTGTGGAAATATGAATCCCTGCTGTCAGGAACAGAAAATGGAAGAGAAGCATCTGCAATACAAGCCAGGACCAAACAGAAAGACGGTGGCTGTGGTGCTCTGAGATACTATCACTTGAACCAGAAGAAGGCTTCCTATAGGCAGACGGAATCTGAGACTCATCATAGAGCAAACCCCGAGCACCAGCTAGAACATTTTTAGTCTTCCATGATAGCAATGTTCTTTCTGGAAAAATTAAGACATAGCCCAGACATAGTTTTTTCATGATTAGAACAAGTACACAACCTATAGACAGTTCTCTAGTGTTACAGTATTAGGTATGAAGTTCTTCCCTTTGAGAATAGCCTTAAATTCAACTAGACATCTGGTGGTTACTCCCAAGATATAGGTACTACTATTGTATCATTGTGGACATCTTGTTATGCTGGTCTTTGCTGTTCTTAGATTTTTCAGCCTGGTAGAGCTACTGATTGTTTTCCTACTTTGGTAGCTTATATAGCACCTTTGGCTAGTATTCAGGGTGGAGACTTCCAGGTCAATTCCAAGGGCGCACCTACTAGTCCTGTGCTGAAGGGTGTGGTGTCTTCAGTAATAGGGCCTTACATTCAAGTTCTGGAGACAAGAGCATCAGAAATACTCTTGGATTTTTTCTTGATCAAAACCTCAAAGGGATGTTTTCCATGCCTGGCACTGGGGTTTTTATTAGATAGTTTCTCTCTATTAAAAGTTCATGGCTCTTGGAAGGAGTGTTATTACCCCAAATAGCATACTGTCATTTAAATTCTGTGTATATGTATGTGTGTACACTAGTAGATATTGTATATGCATTATTAAGTAAACATAAAATGTTCCCTACAACTTTTATAAACTTATGGCTGGTGACGTCACAGGCCCTAGAGGAGAATGTACTATTGTCACTTTCCTAAACCAGTATAATATTTAATGTATTATAAACATTTCTTATGCCTATATATAAGTCTCACTTCTGATCAAAGAAGCTTCTTTTTGAAGGAAGTGGAATATCAGAAAAACCCAACTGGTCAAAATGCCTATGACAACAAATTGTGGAGTGCTCAACTCCAGTCAACACATTTACCACACAGCCCTTATACCAGCGGCTCATGGGACGTTGTGGGACACAGGGGCAGAAAGGTTGCAAGAACCAGAGGGCTAGGGTGTCTGCTGCAAGATGGCGTCTTCTAGATGTGACAGGGAAGCTGCAGACACAAAATTTCAGCAAAATGGGCACTGGATAAAAGACATGCACAATGGCGACATCAGCTGGAATGCCAACATGGGTGGAGGAAAATTCACAAGGACTCACTCCAGATGAAGAGCTACAGGCAGTTAACGGTTGCTCATAGAGGAAGGAAGGAGAATAAGAATCAGACTTCTTCAGGAACAAGCCCTCTGATGGTTATCTAATCCCAAGTAGTCACTCCTAGGCACATATATGTATGGGTAACATGAAATGGACTCAGCTGATTTTGTGTGTGTGTGTGTGTGTGTGTGTGTGCGCGTGTAAAAGAATAGTAATTTAAAAGGAGGTCATGAGTTGGAAAAAGACTGGGGACAGAGGAAGAGTTAGGGGAAAGAGTGGAGGAAATTATGCAAATATAATATTTATGTATGAAAATTACTAAAAGGCCTTTTTTTTTTTTTTGAAGTTCAGGAAACTAGATGCAATGGAATGTACTGTAACCAATACCCTCAGGGAGCTGAGACCAAAAGATCACTTGAGCTCAGTATATTGAGGTCTGCCTAGTTAACATAGTGAAGCCTCAATTCCTAAAGTAAGACAAATACAAATACATAAACAAAAGTAAAACAAATACAAATACATAAACAAAAGTAAAACAAATGCAAGTACATAAACAAACAGGTTGTAATTTCTGTTGTTAAGTATTTTCTTTTTAACATAACGTATGGTTTTAAAATGTATTTTATAATGTTTAAAGAAAATGGAGTTAAGGATGAGAATAACATCAAAACTGTAGTGATAAACCAACATTTAAACAGAATATGCTGTATAGGAAAGAAGTTAGAACTTGTTGTGCTGGGGCATCTAGTCTTGTTTACTTGGTAGATATAATGTTAGATTCTGGATTTGATTTCTAATTGAGATACTAACAATTTAGTATGCATTAGAAGAACATTTAAAAAAATCTCTGAAAATCAGGGTTTGTGAAAATGGTAATTAGTGAATCATTCTTCTTTGGGAAGAGAAGGCTGAGACCCATGACAGGCACCTTTAGATAATTAGCATGAATCAGTGTTAGTCAGCTTTTCATGACTATGGTGAAAAATCTTGAACAAAACACTTAAAGGACAGAAGAGTTATTTGGAGTTGTGGCTCATTAGGTGACATTGCTTCTGGGTCGATAGTTAGGTAGTAGCTTGTGGCCAAGTACATGCAGGTTAAGAGGAAAGTTGCTCAATGTGCTATATGTGCCAAGAAAGAAACAGGGGAGCCAGGAACAATGGGACTTACTTCTTCTAGCCAGGCCTCACATCATACAGTTAGCTCTACCTCCTACTATTCCATTGAGCCATGAATCCTCAGCAGATTGATAATTTATAGAGTGAAGTAACTATTGCTGCCCTGGAGACCAATCTCCAATGGATATTTTCAATCAAAATCCTGTCAGTTAGTACTGTTTGTAATTATTCTAAGCTAGAGACAGAGAAGTCTTTGGTAAAAGGAAAACAATTTTATTTTATTACATGTAATGACTTGCTCATTATCCTATCTATACAAGAATTGTTTGTGGTGTCTTCTATATTTGTGAGCAACCCATAAAGCTGATGACAAGCATTTGATCAGAGTACCCCTCAAATTTAAGATCCATTGAATCACCTGGGTTCTTGTAAAATATCTTGGTTGTCAAGCATGCTTGATTATTGTGATGGTTAACATTGATTGTCAATTTGATCATACCCAGAGACACATAGGAGACAACCCTTTAGGCATATCTGTGACTATAGTCACTGTGAGTGACTGTGAAGGAATTTCTCCACTATGCGAATTAAGATAGGAAGATCTGCCATCCATGTGGGCAGCATCGTTCCCTAGGCTAGGTTCCTGAACTGTAAAAATATAGAAAGTGAGTTCTGAGCTAGCATCTACCACTTTCTCCTTATTGATTGTGACTTCAATGTAATTATTTGTCTCAAGCTTCTGCTGCTATGACATCCTTGCCATGGGGACTGTAATCTTGAACTGGAAGCTAAAGTAAATCTTTTCTCCCTTAATTTTCTGTTTTTTTGGGGGGTATTTTCCCCCACAGCAATAAGGTAAGTACCTAATGCAAGTATCAAGAAAAGAATGTGTTTTGTTTCATTGAATAGAAATTTAGGTTAACAGAAATTTTAATCCACTTCTATCTTTTTTTTTTTTTTTTGGAACTCACTCTGTAGACCAGGCTGGCCTCGAACTCAGAAATCCGCCTGCCTCTGCCTCCCAAGTGCTGGGATTAAAGGCGTGCGCCACCACCGCCCGGCAATCCACTTCTATCTTGAAAATCCTTTTATTCTATTATTCTTATATTCATTTAAGTCCCAGTGAAAGCTATTTGCTATATGCTCTGGGATAATTGAAAATCACAGCACCTGGGATACTGGTAAATTTTGGAAACAGGAGAATACTTAGCACATTTGGAGTGTATTAACTTGATTAAAGAAATGTCTCTGGACAAGGAAAAACTGTAACAATAGTCTTAGAAGCAGATGGAATTTCTATTGTAAACATCAAGTTGAGACCTTCAGGCAGTCTTCTGCGGAAATGAGCATGGTTGGCAACAGACCATACTTGCCATTGTCTGAACTAACATGCCTTCAGGAAAATGGTTTGACTATACAGATGTTTATTTTTCTATGTAAATATAAACAGTACCTAATTGGCCAGTCCAGGCTTAGTGTGACAGATCAGTGAATTTCGGGGGTATATTCCTTTATCTTGCAGTTTTATCTCCTCAGAATTTCCACCCCCAAGTTTATCTCTGATTGAATGCTTTTATGGTGGCTCTCACACATTGCAGGCTTGGGTAGGAGGAAGAAGATTAAATAAGACCTTGTTACTTTTGAACAAACTACATGGCAATTGCTACTTGCCTCTCATTGGTCAGAGCTTGATCACAAAATTGAATGTAGCTGGAAAGGAACCTGGATAAGGAGGTATTCTTACCTAAACAGATTGTCCATGCTTGTTTTTTTAGTCAAGAGTCAGCTCATGAATGAACTCTGAGCAATCATATGTCTCTACCACTAGTAATTAGTCAAAGAGTTCTGAATTGGAAGGAACTATGCACCCAAGACTAGTTTTGAAATATGATTGTGAAAGGAATACAGGGAACAAAATTGAATGCTGGAAGATTCTGTAATCAAAACGAATAGTTTCTCAACATTAAGAAACTGTGAGGATGTTAGACTAGGTAAGCATAGTAATAGATTAAATGAAGGTTTCAGGGTGAAGGGGATTATGATCGACAGAACCTGGACAGACAGGGAGGCGGAGCATCCTAGCATATCCATGGTATGTACTAGCTAGTTCTGAAGACTCACTGTGTTTCAGATGTTTGTTTGTTTTGATGGCTGGATTTTCAGAAGATTTGGAAGTATTTAAACATTTCATGGTTAGAACTGTAGTGTTTGGAGGTGGGGCTCATTGACTTTTTCCAGACTGACACTTGGAAGTCTGTTAGTCACCCCATACCTTGTGCTTCCAAAATGAACGCCACCACCACCTACCTCCACCCTAGTTTATCTGTTGAAGTTCATAAGACAGTGGTCTATTTTACTATTAATCTGAACAAAACACTAAAGCACAGGCACATTCTCTGCTGAGATGGGTTGGATAATACCCTGAAGCTAGATGTGAATTATTTGTTATTATCTAGTCTTCAAAAACATTTCCCTCTAAATTTTGAATCATTTCCTGTTTGGATACCTTCAAGTTCAATTTAGCTATGTGCTCAAAGGATGCTATAACCCATACACCAATAAGTCTGTATTTAGCCAGCTTCCACAGCATTCTTTTCAAAGATAGACTCCATTTCCCAATACTGATCCTAAGTGCATTTATTAATCAAATTACAGACAAAGTTTCTTACCTTCTCTCTGGACTAAGAACCCAATTTTTCCCTGACAACATACTTCCAATGTCAGGGGTTAAGCTTTTATTAACTCTTTCTAAATCCACCCTTAAGTGGTTAATGAAATATCCCTAAAGTACAACTTTGACCTCCACCTGAGCTTCACTGTCTTTAATTGGATTGGAGTTTTCCCTCTATTCCTTCATTCCTTTAGGCTCCAATCAGAAGCCTTTGAGCTCTTGGGATATATTAATTACATGTATTTTGACCATGTCTTGGATTTTCTCTCTGTTCATGTCATCTCTCTACTGTTCTCTACAACAAACAGCTTAGGGACCCAACTCTTTGGGAGTTTGCTATTCCTAAGCAGTGCAGAAAGAACAACCTATCTGAATGCATGGGGAAATTCCTATGATATCACATGATGAGGGAAAGGTTCCCTTTCCATATTCATAGTGTTGCCAAGAGTCAAGGACATCCCTCAGGCACCTGAGTAAATTCTAGAGAAGTTTCCATGGAGGGTGCTAGCCTTTGGAGGAAGGACTAAAATCTACTGCTAAACAGGATATCTGCATTGGAAATTTTTTAAATAAAAATGATCATAAAAATGTAATGCAAGTATGAGGGTTTTTTTCATGATGTTGTACAGACAGAGTTTTGCATCCAGCAGAGCACCACATACTTTCACTCCTTTATCATGAGCATAGTGAATGCTGTGTTCAATGCACAGAGAACAGGATGCTGAGAGATCTTGAGGGTTATTCAATACCCATGCAGCTGACTGTACAAAGCTAAGTATCTCTTCTGCCTTATTGTCTTCTCCTTCTAGTATGATCACCAACTCATGTTCACTTACCCAATAAGTGGTGTAACAAAAACGCTAGCAAAGATGCTGGGCCCATGGAATTAAACTGCATGTCTGAATCCATTCTCCTCTTTCTCCCAACCATACAAACAGCACTCCTTCCTTCCATCACACTGGTAGATTACGCTAAGACTGCCAAACTCCCTCCCTAGCATAAAAGGTGGCTACTGTTCATGACATTCTTCTCCCCGAATTGTTCCTCCTTACTTTGTCTATCTGCTCTCAAGTCCATTTGCTCCATCTGTGCTTTAAGATTGTGCTTCTCACTTCTGCTGTTCATCATGTAACATCATGTCATACCCTTGAACTAAATTAGTGAAATAATGAATCTAAAGGGCAGGCTGAAAATGGTACTGTTGATGACAGCTATCTTGAGTGTTATGATTTGTATATGTTTGGCCCAGGGATTGACACTATTAGAGGATGTGGCCCTGTTAGAGTAGGTGTGGCCTTTTTGGAGTAGATATATCGCTGTGGATGTGGGCTTTTAGACCCTCATCCTACCTGTCTGGAAGATAGTATTCTGCTAGCAGCCTTCAGATGAAGATATAGAACTCTCATCTCCTCCTGCACTATGCCTGTCTGGCTGCTGCCATGTTGCCGCCTTGATGATAATGGACTGAACCTCTGAACCTGTAAGCCAGCCCCAATTAAATGTTGTCCTTATAAGAGTTATCTTGGTCATGGTGTCTGTTTACAGCAGTAAAACTCTAACTAAGGCATAGAGTTTTGTACTTAGCACAATATATGTCATATAGTAATAAATCAATAAATATTTGTATTAGCTTATGGTTTATCTGAAAATCTATGATATAGACAACAAAGGTTTTAACAGATGATGGTAAAGTAGATACAAAAACAGTAAAAAAAGTCATTGTAAAGCAGTGTAGTTGAATCACAAACACAAAGAATTATGAATGGGAAGCAAACTTGAAGAACATTGAGTCCAGTAGTTCTAGAAGTAAATGTCACCTACCAACAACATCACTCAAAAGTTGGCGATAACCTGTGACATTTTCTAGAGAAAGACGAATGAATATCTATGGAGCACAGAGAGGTCGCTGATAATGGTGATACATGTCTGAACTAACTGAGAGACACAATGAGTTTATTAAGTTTACTTACAGGAGCATGAATGAAACAAAGACACTTGTATCACTAAAATCTCCACCTGGTATAGTTGACAGTTCACCAAGGCTATACCCCACTCCATGAGCTCCCTGCATGACTTTCAGGCAGCTGACCTGCCAAAGAGGTTCTTCTCCCCAGCTAGTTCTTGGAGGGGAAGGATGTTGGGCTTTTGGAGTATTGGCGAGTGGGAAGTGTGGGTACGGGTGTTTAAGGCTAGTGAGTCCTGTAATCTTCCTGAGACTTCTGAGTTGTTTACTTTCTAGATCCTGTAAGTTTTGTTTATTTCCTGATTCTACAAGATGAAATGTTCCAAGTTCGAGGAAATTGCTATAGAATCAGCCCAGTAAAGATTTACTGAACCAGAAACTGGGCTTTATAAAGACAGAAATCCTTACCTTTCCAAGCTTCTAAGCAGGGTGATAAAGTTTAGAACAACTGAGCAAATCCAGCAACCATCTAATTTTGCAATAGAGAGAAGTATGTCTGTCAAAAACAGACATAAGTTTGCAACTCTGAGTTTCTGACATTTGAACTTTTTATTTGTTTGTGTTGTGTTTTTAATGTCTTTTTTTTTTTTTTTTTACTGATTTTAGTTAAATTAAACATTCTACTACAGCAAGCACACAACCTGAAGGAGAAGGCAGTCTTTGCAGCATGGTCTGAGAATCTATATGTTCATCAAGCTACAGTGGGGAGATAGCCTGGTAAATCCACTGCACATTGAAAATACTATAAGTCAAAAATATGCTTGGTACCCTAGCCTACTGACCAACATAGCCTAGCAACACATCACACCACAGAGCACTAATGCTTAACCTTGTGACAGTGTGGCCAACAAGACCTGTTAGTGGCCAGCATCCCAAGAGATACTGCTAGCCCTGGAAAGTGTCTGAGTTTAAAATTTCAAGTCTGTTTTCCACTCAATGTGTATCAGTTTCATGCTGCCTATAATAAAGCTCAAACCTCAAGATCAAACCATTCTATGTTGGGGAGCTTCTGTATTCTCACCCCCACTTCATCTCTGTGGCAGTGCTTCAAGACAAATCATGATGGGGAAAATCCAATCAGTCAACATCCTCAGGCAGCATCTTAGAGGTCTGTGTCAATGTGAGAGCCCAGCTCATACTTTAGAGCCAGTAATGAAACTATGCATGGGCACCAGTACATGGAAAACCGTGTATGAGAAGCAGTGCATAGATGCCAGTACATGGGAAACCGTGTATCAGAAAGAGTGCATGGGTACCAGTATATGGGTGCAGTGCATGAGTGCTAGTGCATGGGGGTGCCAGTACATGGACACCAGTACAAGGGCACCAGTGCATAGGTGGCAGTGCATGGGTGCCAGTGTAGGTGTGCAGTGAATGAGTGACAGTGCATGGGTGCCAGTGCATGAGAAACCGTGTATCAGAACCAGTGCATGGGTGCAGTGCATAGGTGCCAGTGCATGGGTGCCAATGCATAACCACTTTTAAATGTGGGGCTTGTCTGGTACACATCTTTCCTCTGTGTTCTGTTGAGCTTCTGTCTTTTCAGAGCTACTTAACAGTCTTAGGCAGGCTCCGTCCCCCTGTCCTTCAGTGTGGCTGTGGTGTAGAGACTGTCTGTGTTTATCTTTACTAACTCCCTTGGCCATCTCAGGGGTGCTGCCCCCAATTAATGTCTTCTCGTTCTTACTACAGCATGGCAGCTGCTTCTGGAATGACTCTAACTGACACACTACCCTCTAGGAGCTTCAGGTTTTAGATGAACAACACAGGTCTCATGAGCCCATTCCTGGTACAGAGCTGGGAAGTGACAAATGGCTGCTATATAGCTATTAGTAAGATTACAAGTATGCCAAGGCTATTATGCATAAAGTGGGCAGAGACATCTGTTGCTAGAGGGACATCCAAGTAATCACTCATCCTTCTAGCCCAGTGGGACCCATGTGACAAATTCAAACCAGAACACAGGGAACAGAAGTGATGTGTTTCTAACCTAGCACCAACAGAGAGTAAATGTTTTTTTAAGATGGACGCAGCATGTACTGAAGATGAAGGAGTCTCTATAGACCATGATTTGTTGGCTAATGTAGAACCCAGATCAGGCTAACTCATACTACAAATGCCATATGACAAAACACAACGTCAGATCTTCTTCAAATGACTGATTTTTGTCTGGGTTAAACATGAGGATTTTCTTTCAAACTCGGGTTCTATTTTTTCTTCTTTGAAATATGGCCTCATTTGTATGATAACACATGTAATTAAGAAGACTACTAAGGGTCCGGGGATGTGTCTCAGTGGCTCAAGCACATGCTCTGCAATTCCAAGGATGCAAGTTCAGAATCCACACAAAAGTTCTCTTAAGCAGGGAGACCAGAGGATTAGTTTGTTACCATGGATAAGCTTTCGTTACTAAAATATGTTCCATGAATTCAATAGTTTCACTAAAGCTTGAGGTATTTTCATTTTAACACTTCATTTTTTTTAGCAGTTTTCCTTTTTTCATGTTTTAGTAATTTATATTGTGTGGAGCAGGGGAGGGGTACTCATATGGAGCCAGAGTTTAATGCTGGGTAGATATCTTCCCTAACTGTTTCCACTTTGTTCATGGAGGCATGGTGTCTCTCTGAGCCTGGAGAGACAAATTCAGCTAGGCTAGCTAAACAGCTTGCATTGGGGAGCCTCTGTCATTGACTTATGGGGAATTGTGTTAGAGATGGGCTGCTTTGCCTTCTCAACTTCTCATGTGGATTCTGAGGATCTGAACTCCCACTCCCATGCTTGCACCACTTATGCTTTAGCCACAGAAACATCTCCCTAGACCCATGGTAGTCTTTCTCTTACTATATGTATCAACACAAAGATGAAGCCACATTTCAGAAACAGAACAAAACCAGAACCTAAGTTAGAAACAAAATCCTCAAGCTTAACATGGGCAAAAAATCAGTCACTTGAAGAAAAATCTGACTTGAAAAATTTCACTTAGAAAAACAAAAATTGCAGTTTTACTCCAGTGATTGCAGGCATAAAACCTGTACAAGACCAAGACAGGAAAAATCCCAGCAAGGTGGGGGAGGGGCTCATTCAATCCCAGGGGAAAGTGGTAGGGAAGAGTGGGGAGAAGCTGGAGGGGATGGGGGGCCTGATCAGAATTCATCACATGCATATGTAAATAAAATTTAAAAAGCAAAACAAAAAGGGAAGTTCAGAGCAGAATATGTTACACATAGTCCTAGCCTTCCATAAAGTAGATAATTGACCTACATCACAGAAGATCATTTGCCTGACACTAGTTTCCACAGAGGCGTTATTCTGATGTTCCTTTTCCTTAATCCGTTGTCACAGTAAGCTCAGAGCAGGGAATTTCTATTGAGATGCTCTTGATAAGTTTCACTCACACACTGGGGGTGACTTGGCACACAGGAAGCCATAGTGAAAACCTGCTCATGCTGAGTTTCTCAATATTGGTGCGCTCTGGTTAACTGATGAGTCCTTTCTTCTAGCTCTTAGAGCACAAGCAACCTGCAGAAGGGTCTGGCCATTGGCCAGTCAGTCAGAGCGGGATACAGTGAGAGGTCACAAGCAGAAGCAGACAGGAGTCCAGATTTCACAGCCTGGATAACACTGGGAATTTCATTGCTGTTGGGCAAATGGCAAGGCAGAATTGGTCCACGTCCTGCCTTTCCAGGGATGGAGCTGTGCCAGAGGTACCTTTCAGGGAGCCAACACCTTGAATTTGGAATTTGAGAAGGGAATGCTTCTTTATCTGTTCATATGGGGATAGAATCAAAATTTGTAGAACTTGGTGCTTCTCAGTAACACTACCCAGCAATATTTTCTATGGGTCTTTCCTTTCATTGCTCCTGAGTATTCATACACTGCAACCATGGACACTCAGTCTTTCCTTGTATTGCATACTAAGTTAAGAAACAAACTATAGCTCTTGCTCCATCATCATGGACTCTAACCCTCTGGAATCTTAAGTTCAATCAGGTACTTTCTTTTAAGTTACATTGGTCATGGTGTTTTATTCACAATAATAAAAAGTAATTTTATCCATTATGATCAAGTAGGCTTCATCTCAGGGATGCAGGAATGGTTCAATATATGGAAATCCATCAACATAATCCACTATGTAAACAGACTTAAAAGGAAAATAAACACATGATCATTTCATTAGATGTTGAGAAAGCATTTGACAAAATCCAACACCCCTTCATGATAGAAGACTTCTTGGAAAGATCAGGAATTCAAGGCCCATACCTAAACATAGTAAAAGCAATACATAGCAAACAAGTAGCCAATATCAAACTAAATGGAGAGAAACTTCAATCAATCCCACTAAAATCAGGGACTAGACAAGGCTGTCCACTCTCTTTCTACCTGTTCAATATAGTACTAGAATTCTTAGCCAGAGCTCTTAGACAACAAAAGGAGGTCTAGGGGATACAAATTGGAAAGAAAGAAGTCAACTTATCACTGTTTGCAAATGATATGATAGTATACTTAAGTGGCCCCAAAATTCCACCAGAGAACTCTTATACCTGATAAACAACTTCAGAAAAGTGGCTGGATATAAAATTAACTCAAACAAATCAGTGGCCTTCCTCTACTCAAAGGATAAACAGACTGAGAAAGAAATTAGAGAAACAACACCTTTCATAATAGTCCCAAATGATATAAAATATCTTGGTGTGACTCTAACTAAGGAAGTGAAAGATCTGTATGATGAGAACTTCAAGTCTCTGAAGAAAGAAATTGAAGAAGATCTCAGGAGATGGAAAGTTCTTCCATGCTCATGGACTCATAGGATTAATATAGTAAAACTGGCCATCTTGCTGAAAGCAATCTACAGATTCAATGCAATCCCCATAAAAATTCCAAATCAATTCTTCATGGAGTTAGAAAGAGCAATTTCCAAGCTCATTTGGAATAAAACAAAACAAAACAAAACAAAACAAAACAGGATAGCCAAAACTATTCTCAACAGTAAAAGAACTGGAGGAATCACCATCCCTGACTTAAAGCTGTATTACAGAGCAATTGTGATAAAAACTACATGGTATTGGTACAGTGACAAGCAGGTAGATCAATGGAATAGAATTGAAGACCCAGAAATGAACCCATACACTATGGTCACTTGATCTTTGACAAAGCAGCTAAAACCATCCAGTGGAAAAAAGACAGCATTTTCAACAAATGGTATTGGCTCAATTGGCGGTTAGCATGTAGAAGAATGCAAATTGGTCCATTCCTATCTCCTTGTACAAAGCTCAAGTCCAAGTGGATAAGGACCTCCACATAAAACCAGATACACTGAAACTAATAGAAAAGAAAGTGGGGAAGAGCCTCGAGCACATGGGCACAGGGGAAATTTTCCAAACAGAACACCAATAGCTTCTGCTCTAAGATCAAGAACTGACAAATGGGACCTCATAAAATTGCAAAACTTCTGTAAGGCAAAGGACACTGTCAATAGGACAAAACAGCAACCAACAGATTGGAAAATATCTTTACCAACCCTACATCCAATAGAGGGCTAATGTCCAATATATACAAAGAACTCAGGAAGTTAGACTCTAGAGAACCAAATAACCTTATTAAAAAATGGGATACAGAGCTAAACAAAGAATTTTCAACTGAGGCATATCAAATGGCTGGGAAGCACCTAAAGAAATGTTCAACATCCTTAGTCATCAGGGGAATGCAAATCAAAACAACCCTGAGATTCCACCTCATACCAATCAGAATGGCTAAGATCATAAACTCAGGTGACATCAGATGCTGGAGAAGTTGTGTGGTTGCAAGCTGGTACAACCATTGTGGAAATCAGTTTGGTGGTTTCTCAGAAAATTAGCTATATTACTACCTGAGGACCCAGCTATACCACTCCTGGGCATATACCCAGAAGATGCTCCAACATGTAATAAAGACACATGCTTCACTATGTTCATAGCAGCCTTATTTATACTAGCCAGGAGCTGGAAAGAACCCAGGTGTCCCTCAACAGATGAATGGATACAGAAAATGTGGTACATTTACACAATGGAGTACTACTCAACTATTAAGAACAATGAATTCATGAAATTGTTAGGCAAATGGATGGAACTGGGAAATATCATCCTGAGTGAGGTAATCTAATCACAAAAGAACACACATGGTATGCAGTCACTGAAAATTGGATATTAGCCCAGAAGTTCGGAATACCCAAGTTACAATTCACAGACTACATGAAGCTCAAAAAAAGGAAGACCATAGTGTGGATACTTTGATCCTTCATAGAAGGGGAACAAAATACCCATGGGAGGAGATACAGAGAAAAAGTGTGGCCAGAAACTTAAGGACACTGTCCCATCCAGACACTGTCCCAAATGGGGATCCATCCCATATATCAAACCCAGACACTATTGTGGATGTCAACAAGTGCTTGCTCACAGGAGCCTGATATAGCTGTCTCCTGAGAGGTTCTGCCAGTGCCTGACAAATAAAGAAGTGAATGCTCACAGCCATCCATTGGACTGAGCACAACATCCCCAATGGAAGGGCTAGAGAAAGGACTCAAATAGCTGAAGGGGTTTTCAGCCCCTTAGGAGGAACAACCATATGAACCAACCAATACCCCCAGAGCTCCCAGGGACTAAACCACCAACCAATGGGTACACATGGAGGGACCTATGGCTCGAGCCACATATGTAGTAGAGGATGGCCTTATGGGACATCAATAAGAGGAGAGGCCCTTGGTCCTGTGAAGGCTTGATGCCCCAGTGTAGCAGAAAGCCAGGACAGGGAAGTGGGAGTGGGTGTGTTAGTGAGCAGGGGGAAGGGGGATGGGATAGGGAGATATTCAGAGGGGAAACAAGGAAAGGGAATAACATTTTAAATGTAAATTTAAAAAATCTAATAAAATATTTTGTATATTAAGAGTATGCAGGCCGGGCGGTGGTGGTGCACACCTTTAGTCCCAGAACTTGGGAGGCAGAGGCAGGCAGTTTTCTGAGTTCAAGGCCAGCCTGGTCTACAGAGTGAATTCCAGGACAGCCAAGGCTACACAAAGAAACCCTGTCTCGAAAACAAACAAACAAAAAAAGTGTATGCAGATAAAACAAATAAGCAAACAAACAAAAAACCAAAATAAATAAATAAATAAAAAGTCACTTTTTAAAAATAGTGATACAGCCACTAAAGTTCAAAGAGCTTTAAAACACTTGCATGCCCTGATTTCCCAGGACAATCCTACTGTCCCTTGCCACTGCCGTACCCTGTTGATATTTCCTTTAACTTTCAACAATGTTTTAATTTAAAAAAAATAATAACAAACTAACTCCACAAAGAGAAGGCATGATTGTAACATTTTGTTATTAGGTTTACCTGATTCTTTGTTTCCTCACTGATTAAAAGGAGGGCTTCTTATTCCAGTGTGGTTAATTGTTCTTATAATTCTAGCATTCAAGAAGCTGAAGCAGGAGCAGGTACACCACAAGTTACCATGTAATCTAGGCTACATAGCAATACTGTATGGGACAAGGAGGCAGGTAGGGAAAGGAAGAGAAAGAGGGAGAGGAGAGAGAGAGAGAGAGAGAGAGAGAGACAGAGACAGAGACAGAGACAGAGACAGAGACACAGAGAGAGACAGAGACAGAGACAGACAGAGAGAGACAGAGAGAGAGAGAAGTATGTATAAATAATCATAGCAATTTCTCATCATTCCAATGTCTATGACTTCTTACAGATGTGTAGAATGCTTTGCATCAAACCTTTCTCTCTGCTGTACAAGGACTGTGCTGCTGTGCCACCAGCAATCTTTCACCACTGAAAATGAGAAAGAAAATCCATTACTCTGTTACAAGAAGAAAGAATTTCTATGGTAAAAAGGATGATGAGAAGAATGTCTAGTGGGTTTGCACGTACTCATAACGCAAAGCTGGGCTTGTAGACAAAAATACATAATCCAAGGCAAGCAGTCAAGGACCACAAGACAATGTGTACATGAAATAAGTCACTGATACCTGTTTAGCAATAATATGACAAGTTACAAAACCTTCCATTTTGAATCTTTGCATCAATGAAGAATCATGAACTCTTTCCATGGTAGCATCTTCCCTTTGTATTCTGTTTTGTTTTCCTTTGTATACATAAATGTGTTTGGAAATGCTATATCTAGAATATGGTTTTCACCATATTTACATATTTACAACAGGAGGTATTCCTGTTGTAATAGAAAAGCTGTGGACTTTGGACTAGATGGACTCAGTATTAATCCTTGCTCTGCCAGTTATTAAAAACATGTGCTGCCTCATCTTTGTCTGAACCTGGTTCCCTCATTCATGAGGAAATACTAACATTGTGAACTTAGAGGAAAGTTTTGAAAATTGAGTAAGGTAGTGAGGGCATATTGCAGGTCTTGAGCAAGTAGGAGTTTATCTTTCTCCCAAGTCTGGTTCTTAAAACTTAGTTATAAAGGGCTGTGGTGCTTGACTAGTGAGTGGTAAGAACTAGCCTTGCATGCATGAGGCTCTGAAGTCAATACCCCCCAGTACTGCTATAAGAAATGGATTGCAAACACATTACAGCATAAATATTGTCATAAACCACCTCTCTCCTGTTAACAGCCATAGCAGTAGTTTTAGCAGAGGATGGAGCCTTGATGGGTAGCCACTGGTGACTTGATTTTTAATTCTATCATTAACTGATATTCTGAGAGGAAGAGGTTTAGTTTTCTGTGAGTCTACTAGTGCTCCAGGGCTGAACGTAGTGTTTTAAAATGAGGATTAATCAGGAGAACCTGTCTTCGGCTTTAAAATCCAAAGCACTTCCTCCCACCAGAATCTACATGTATTTCATGCTTAGAGGAAACTGGGCCCACTCTCTCATGTAGTATGGGTTCTATTCTGGATTCTACAATTTAAAAGTCACCTGTGTAGTCTTGGAATTAGGGAATCTGAAAAGATCAAAGAAGATTCTGAGCAGCCACAGGCGCAGCCAGGTAGAATGCTTGGCAGGATTTTGGATTCATGGCTTTGATTGAAGCACTGTTTAAAAAAAAAATCTGGAAATTATGATCTCTTTTGACCTTAAATGAGGAGAACAGTGTTTTCATCTGGAAACACAATACAGATAAAACAGAAGAACATGAGGAAGAGATCATAGAGAGAGACAGCACAAATCAAAAACACTCAGGAAAAACGAAGAATTGTGAGAAGACATGGGAATTGGTGGAAGATACTTCATAGCATCATATCCCTAGGGGTGAATAGTTCATGAGTTTACTTCTGGGTGCCCTATTCCATTCCATTGGTCTACATGTCTTTGTTTATGGCAGTGCCACTTATTTACTATGGCTCTGGAGTGCAAGCTGGGGTCAGGCATTGTACTATCTCCAGATTTGAACTTTCTGCTTAGTCCTTTCCTTAAAGTCTTTAGACTTTAAACTACTTGAGGTCTTGTCTATCTCCATATGAATTTCAGAACATTTGCCAGTTCTGTAAGAATTGCCTGCTATTTTATTAATAAGTATTCGAGCATCAGATAGACACTGATAGCTCCAGAACAGACACTGAACTTAGTGTTGAATAAGGCTGTTATCTTACTTCAAAAATGTTTATTACCAAATTAGTGAAAAATTATATGTTTTATTATATTGTGGGCTACTTCCTGCTTAACCCTGCTGTTGTATTTTTCTAAAGCTCTATTTAAACTGAAAAAAATCTTTTAGTGATCTTTACATAGTCTCCATTGTTCTACTGTGAATTTAAATATCTGTTTTGTGAATTATTGTAGAGCATGTGAAGAAATTATCAACTTACCCAGAATAGGTCTACAATAACACAAACCAGAAAATGATTCCACCTTGGTGTGGCTTGGCAAACCAATTAGTTTATCTCATTCTTCTGGGACTATGGGTAGAGGGCACTTAAAAGATAATGAGCACTTTACAAGTGACCATGTCACAGAAGAAAAGTATCTCTCAGCAACTGTTGACTGCCTATTTATCCTCAGGGAAAAGGAGAGGGGTTGTGGCTCCATGCTTGCAACTATTAACTACCAATAAATACCCAGGTCAGGATAGAGCCTCCTAGACCCCTCCCTAACTCCTTGATGAAACTGTTATGGGCCCAATGTGTACAGTTTGCCTGTAGGGAATCATCGCTGTGGACAGTTCAGGAGGCAACAGTCAACAGCTTAGAGGACTATATAACACAACAGAGCCCAAATGAGGACATTTCATGAATGACAACTATTAGAATCTGCTGCTGTTTGTATAATTCAAACAGAGTTTGATAGTGAGGTGGTAAAAGAGACTCCAAATGATGCTCAGTGATTAACGGCAGCAAAACTGGAGCCATTTCCCCAGAGGAGCACAAGCACATTGGCTATTATGGAAGATGATGCACTGATGACAAGGAAGAAGCAGGACAGTTCCCGAAGTCAGATTTCAGTGGGGTCTTGACCACACTCCAACATTGAGAGGTGATGGTCCAGTGGTAGAATGAAGATGAAGCAAAGTTGAAGTTCTAGGCTGTTCTAGTTTGCTTCCTTGTTGCTGTGACCACATGATGACCAAAAGCAATATGGGAGAAGGAAAGAGCTATTTGTTTGATAGATTACAGTTAAATGTTGAGGAAAGCCAGGGCAGGAACTCAAGGCCAGAACCTGGACACAGTAACTGAAGCAGATACTCTGGAGGAGTGATGCTTATTAGCCATGCTTGACTGCCTTTCATCTACTGCCCAGGCATACTCCCCTGAGCCAACAGTGGGCTGGGCATCTTCAGATCTATTAGGAATCAAGAGAATTCCCCACCAACAGGCCACAGGCCAATCAGATGGAAGCTATTCCCCATGACAGATTCTCTCTTCTGAGGTGTCTTAAGTTGACAAGTAAAGCTAATGATGCTACTCAAAAGTCACAGAAGCTGGAGATGTACCATGTTCAAAGAGCTGCACAAAGTTCTTTCAAAGAACGCAAAATCACATTCGAAAGAGAACAATAAAGTCCTTAGTGAACAAGGCCAATCATTGGGGGCAGAGAGCCCAGCCCCTGACATTGTATATAAACTAAAGGTAATTCAACACTAAGCAGGACATATCCATAGCAGCCAAATAATATGAAACCTGAATACATCACTATTCCTGTCAATTTATCCAAGAATACTATGGCATACATGTTGCATGGGTTGACAGAACCTATTAACAGAATTCAGAGATGAATCTTAGGAAATATCAACAGAAACATTATGACTAATAAAGACACCATCTAAAATAGATCATGTAGCTACTGCTCTATCAACATAGACCAAGAAGAGCAACAGAATTACAGACTATAGTGTCGTACTACATAGTACCTTTGTCCAACCTAAGTTTTTATTTGGCTTGGTGTAGTAGTTTGAATATGCTTGGATCAGGGAGTGGCACTATTTGGAAATGTGGCTTTGTTGGAGTATGGCCTTGTTAGAGTAGGTATGACCTTGTTGGAATAAGTGTGTCACTGTGGGCATGGGCTTTAAGAACTTCATCCTAGCTGCTTGGAAGCCAGTCTTCTCCTAGAGGCCTTTAGATGAAAATTTAGAACTCTCAGCTCCTCCCGCATCATGCGTGCCTGGATGCTGCCATCCTGCCTTGATGATATTGGACTGAACCTCTGATCCTGTAAGCCAGGCCCAATTAAATGTTGTCCTTATAAGAGTTTCCTTGGTCATGGTGTCTGTTCACATGATGTCTGTAAAACCCTAAGTAAGATACTTGGTGATAAGACTTGAACTCAGGACTTTAAACTTAGTGGTACCCCAGAAGTATACTCTTGCCTCCAGAATTTTCGATGAGTTAGTAAATGATTTCTCTTCTTCCTCAAACCCAAATATAATAATGAATTTCTACTTTTTGAAGAGAAGTGGCATATATATACAAAAAGCATATATATATATGTATATATATGTATATACATATATATATATGCCTTTGTCCCCTTCTACCTACATATGGCTAATAAAGTGTGAAACAATGGCTAAACTAAGGGGTATATGAGCTGGTATTTGATGCCTGGAGTTGGAATGGAGCCATTGCTACTGTCTTATGGGCAGTCTTAGCCATGATTGCTATGTCTTTTTGCTTGGTCAGTGCAATTCGAGTTTTATAAGTGTTCATAAATACCTTAAAGAAGCAAGACATCTTTCTCATTCTCCAGTGGTTTTATAAACATCATGGATGTTACTACAACCTAAAGATGTAGTTCTGTGTTACAGTACAGGAGGCCATAGGTCTAATCTGAACACACACACACACACACACACACACACACACACACACACACACACGAAGGGGTATGAAGAACTTACTGGAATGCTTCTCTTTCTGTAGGCTAATAGCAAACAAAGAGTTAAATCTCTCACTTTGAAGCTG
Source organism: Mastomys coucha (assembly GCF_008632895.1). Lineage (NCBI taxonomy): Eukaryota > Metazoa > Chordata > Mammalia > Rodentia > Muridae > Mastomys > Mastomys coucha. The sequence goes on along the minus strand of NW_022196906.1, from coordinate 35,618,359 downwards.
TCATGTAGATTTTAGGCAATCTGAAGCTAAGGAAAATAATCTTTAAACATCATGCCTTTTATTCCAAGAATTAACTACTTGAAATAAAAAATAACTTCTTTACTTCCTGAGTTGAAATGCAGAAATGCCAAGGCCTAGAAGATTCCAAACACAGTACAGAAAGAACAGATGGGGATGTAAGCGGCACTGGGACGTCTGAGAAAAGGGGCAGGGAAAATGCTAGAAATCACAGACACTGGTACTAAAGTGAAGACTGTCTTTGATGGGCTCCACCATAGACTGGATATGGCCAAGGAAAGAAGCAGTGAGCCACAGCCCCAAAGAGGGGATTTATACCACCATCTCGAAAGGCTTGGGAACATCAAGTAAGAGGGGGAGGAAAGAACGTAAAAGCCAGAAGATGAAAAGCTTTATAGACTGTTGCCTTTCAGACATATAACCTGCCTGTTGCACTCATGCACCCACAGCAAAACTTGCACAAGATCAAGCCAGTCAACCTTCCAGCATAAACTGGGGAGGACCATCAACATTCCAGCATTTACTGGTGTCTTAGTCAGGGTTTCTATTCCTGCACAAAACATCATGACCAAGAAGCAAGTTGGGGAGGAAAAGGTTTATTCAGCTTATATTTCCACTTTGCTCTTCATCACCAAAGTAAGTTAGGACTGGAACTCAAGCAGGTCAGGAAGCAGGAGCTGATGCAGAGGCCATGGAGGGATGTTACTTACTGGCTTGCTTCTCCTGGCTTGCTCAGCTTGCTTTTTTATAGAACTCAGGACTATCAGCCCAGGGATAGCACCACCCACAATGGGACCTCCCACCCTTGATCACTAATTGAGAAAATGCCTTACAGCCTGAGGAATTTCCTCAAGGGAGGCTCCTTTCTCTGTGATAACTCCAGTTTGTGTCAAGTTGACACACAAAACCAGGACCAATCAACATCCCGGCATGAACTTGGAAGACCATCAATATACTAGCATGAACTAGGGAGGACTACCAACATTCTATCATGAACAGGGGAGCACCATTAACATTCCAGCATGAATTGGGGAGGAGCTGATGAGGTTCCGTCCTTAGCTGAGGGAATGTTGTCAATACTTTTTCTTCTCTTACATGATTCCACAGATGTGATGTCCAGTATGAGCAATGACAATGGCTAATGTTTGCTAAAATTCTACTAAGTGTTAGACATTTTTGTAGGTGCAATTAACTTTCTAATTTAAAAGTGCTGGTATTTAAAATGAATGCTAACATTTCATACCACTATTGAAAAAATGAGAGATTAGGAAGTATATATCTACATTGTTCTTCTGCTCATTGGAAATAACTTCACATATGATGCTTTCCTCAGAAAAATATTGATTGTACATGGAAAGAAATTCATTGATATAAACAGCAAGGTAAGGAAGAGAATTTAAAGATAAGAAGGGAGAGTAATTAAAATAACCAAAATATATACAGAAGTAGCATTATTAATGATCACGATAGGATTAAAATCTTGGTCTATAGAAGGAAACAGCTCATAAGAAACAGAGAAGCTGGCTTTTGCCTGGTTCCATCTTCACTGGATTAATGCAGAACCTTCTACAAGTCTCACCCTTTTTGTACTATCTCAGCCCAATCAGATAAAACCTCACCCAAAGCTTGTGTAAATAGAAAATAGTAGACGGGAAGGTATGTAAAGATTTGTGAGCAAGCAAGCTCACTCTAGAAAATAAGCATTGTGTCTGTGAAGTCACAGGATACAAAATGTAGACTGCCCTAGTAATTTCTCCAGGAACCATTACTTAGCATAATGAAGATAAAAGATAATCAATGCAAGACACGTCATTACAGAGTGGAACTCACTCCACTCCTCTGTATTTGGCCCATTTGTAAAGGCACAACATCCATTCTGTGTACAAACTCTCTTTAGTTGTTAGCCTGGACTGGAGTCTTATGTGGAGATGTCAGAGACATTGTTTAGGCCATGCAGGAAAGAGGGAGGCTGGATTCAAATCAATCCAGGTTTAGTTCTCTTTCTCCTTCTGTTTTAGCAGACAAATAATCTGTTGCAATTTTGCTGCTTCTCTTCCATGGCTTGTCTCTGTTCCCATGCACCATTTTGTTCTAGGGGATGCCTAAACGATTCTTCCCAGAGACCTGTGAATTATTATGACTAAAAATAAATGTAGGATACAAAATGCAAGGGACTAGGTAAAGCAGTCTTTCAAACTCCAAAGCAGGTTGAAGTTTCTAAGAATTATACTAAAAATCTTCCTTGTTTCTGGACCATATCATCATGGAATGACTAACTCTCTGTTTTCTTTGTGTGCATGAAGAAAGCTTCTAAGCACACTGTGTTTGCTGTTATAGGAACGTCTTCATATAAAGTAGCTATCTTAGTGTCTGGCAAATGGCAGTTATTCAGGATACTCACACATTTCAGGATGCTTCTGTTTGAATTAATCACAGGTATGATGGTGGTCCCATAAGATGAAATGGTCTAATGATACCATAGCCATCTTAGTTCTATGCCTGACTTGGCTATACAATAAAAATGCCTAATGATACCTTTCTCAGGAATAATGCATGATATAATATGTCCACCTCCTTGGCTGGCAATCCTGCTTTTTTGGAAGCTTGCATGGTAGACAAAAGGCTGTCATCATAGAGATAATTGGAAATGAGGGTCCAAAAGTCACATACCAGTGAGGACTCCCAACCTTGAAGACACCTCTCAATACTTACATTTAACTTTATTATTTCCTTTGAAGCTATACACTTTATGTGTATGTGTTTTCTTATTATTTTTCTGTTTCTCCTTCCCCCAAATTTCTGCTGCTATTGAATTCCCCACAATGGTGACTGGCATGTACATTAATCTAGGTACTCTCAACACCTGGGGATAAAGAATGCTTCCCAGGATGCCACTTTAAGTAAAGACTATTATGAATACAAAATCACAAAGAAAAATTATCATGAGGTGGCACACTGGAGATTCATCCTGTTTCCTGGAGAACCTACGTCTACAATTCCTGTGGTTGAGTTAGTTGTAACACCCAAATCAGGAGGAATGTCTCTGGGTGGCCTTAGAACAGCCATTTTCCAATTTAGCTTTATTGTATGGCCAAGAAATGGAAACCACAAAATGTTTCTTTACCTTTAGTTTGTATGATGGTTTCCCTAGATTTCCTGACCTCTCCATGACCTTTGCTGCATGCATGAAGAGAAATTGCCTCCTAAAACAGATCGGCAAAGGATTGTTCTGCCTGAGGCTGACTGAGCTTACAACTGCAGTCTGAAGGGATGAGGAACTTGAAATGTGGATATCCCACTTGGACTTGCTAACCTCCCCTTGGACATTTCAGCTGAATGGTAACCATAATGGGTATAAAGAAAGAACAAAGCCATCTCCCAAATCTGCCTCCCCCTCCCCTCTCATGCCCAGTGTGCCATGCTTCCTGTTTCCCTAGTAATGAAAATGTGTTCATCTGTCAAGGGGAAAGCTGCCCCACTGTCTTAGGTGCAGAGAACTCCAATCACAGCAGCTGCTGGGACCAGACCGAGAGCCAAGCTCCTCATTTGTTTTGGCTAACACTGACGAATCCGTTTAGGCATCCCCTAGAACAAAATGGTGCATGGGAACAGAGCCAAGCCATGGAAGAGAAACGGCAAAGTTGCAACAGATTATTTGTCTGCTAAAACAGAAGGAGAAAGAGAGCTAAACCTGGATCCATTTGAGTCCAGCCTCTCTAACATATTCTCCACTTGCAACACAGATGATTTCCTCTAATATCGCTCAACAGGTGCTAAACTGTAGCTTTACTGAAGATTAATCATGCAGCCTTGGAAACCACATTAAAAAATAACAAGGCAGCTCCCAGGATTTATAGGCTATTTCTCCAGAGTACTCAGCACACAGTATATATAAACAGCATGCATAGTGCTACATATATGTATATTAAATGTATAGTGAGTCCTTGCCAATGCAATTCTAAGGAAAATAGCATTGCCTTCTGTGCATTAGGCACTCTGTGCATGTATGAAGTAAATTGCATACCAATAGGAAATTATGCTTGCGTGTGCATCTCCTCTTAGGTCATATGTGCTTTATGCTGTGCTTTTCACTGAACTCTTGTTTTCTGAAATGGGTACTCCACACCTATGTATGTTGGAGACTGCATTTGCTGACTCAGACTTCTCCAATGAGTACAAAAGTAATCTCTCAATGTCTTTAGGGAGGATGAACTGAGCATGGTCATTCTATTAAAAAATTTCCAGCACTGTTTATATTAAAAGCTTCACTGATTCTCCTGTTTTTATACATTACAAACAAAACTCAAGACTGTGTAGATTTAAATTATTCAGACAGTTCACAAAATGAAGTCTACAGTACAGTTCATTCAGTTAAACAAGCAATGAAGGATGTAGAGCCTAGGAGTAAGGTAAGACTTTACTTTCCCCCTAAATTGGCCCGAATATGGTTAATTTTGAACTCTGGTTGAATGCTAATAATCTGATTGGGAGGGGATTATGAAGGAAAATTCTAACCAACACAGAGAGACAAAGGGATATCTTAGGATCCTTAAACAATTCAAGAATTTTGAGAGAAGATCCCAGATCTGACTAGATCTTATGGGATTGTCTTCATGGGGCCAATACAGCTTGTGTGAGCCTTTATCACACACACAAAATCTAAATAAGTACTTTTCTGAGACAAAATAAGCCAGTAGTAGTGGGCAGTTGGAGTTGTAGAGGTGTAATACCTGAATTTCTGGCTCCTGGGACAAGGCTGTGATCTAAAAGGAATAAAAGAACATGCCCACTGGGTGGAGAGTCTATTCTGAACAAGCCACAGACTGGGGAGCATGGAGAATAGAGTCAAAGCTATAAGCCCCTCATGGTTGGATCTTCCTCCTTGAATATCTTCCTTCCAGAGCCAGAGTGCTGGCCTAGCTGAAGCTCCAACACAGATAGCCCTCTACTGTGAGGAATAGTAGTTTTGTACTTGCTTGTAACTGGAGACAGCCAGTTAATTCTGCCCAGACCTACCAAGAAAAGGGAAGAAAAATATCCTTTCATCATGACCCTTCCTATGTATCTCCTGCTTATTTCCCTAAGCTGAGTCATCCTTCCACATTATTTCAATAGGAAAAATGGACAAATTCTTTTACTTGATATTTTGTGTTCTATCCACAAGTTGATCTGATCCCATTTGGTTGGAATTATTAAATGCAGTAAGAATAATGGAATAATACTATTGTGTCATTTCTGCTTTTGTTTCTTCCCATACCATGACATCTCAGTATTGATGAAAATTGTTCAATGTTCAGGTCACTGAACTCCACCTTGCTAAATAATCAGATTCGGGAGCCAGTTCTAGAACAAAGTTTTGTTATTTCAAGATGGTCACTTGGCACTCCATTGTCAGATCCTGTCTGGGGTAGCATCTCAAAGATCAGCATTACTGGAGCAAACACAGAAGAATGGTAGAGTTATTCAGCATAAAAGTGACATTTATGTCAAACAAGCATGGATTGAAATAAACTATTCATTTACAAGAAGCCCACTGCGTTTAGCAGAAAATTCTGCATAATGCATGCAAACCTGTGCTATCACCCCAGGAGCCAAACTCTGAATTAATAGCAAAGAGTTCAACCCAATCCCACCCAACCAAAGGCATTATAAATGTACATGTGTAAAAACCCAAAGTCTCCAAGACAAAAAGCCTACTTAGCAGGTGTCAATTTTGCATCAGGGCAGTGGTGGGAACCCACAGTCAGAGGATTGCATACTTAAAACTGATTTGTTCCAGTAATGCTCTCAAATATCAAATGCATGCTTTTGCAAAACTTTGCCTGTTTGTTACTTCTTTTAAGTATGTCCTTATAGCTCACTGTACTTCCTTGAGGTTGAAATTTAGTTCTCTGTGATGGAAGAACAAAACTTGGAAGAACTTGATAAGTTTTGGGCTTCTGACAAAACATATTTAAAGTGACCATTAAACAGTTGATAATTCTTGCTTGACATTGGAGACTGGAAACCTAGGATGTGAATTCATTTGGGCTTTAAAACAAGAAGTTACTTGTATTATTCTCAGGTCCTTCTTGGTCACCCAGCAACATTGTATGAATTTGGTACTGCAGTGATGGACCGCTTGGGATAAAGCTTTAGGAAACATCTGTTAGCCTTGAACACCATGTTAACAGGGGAGTTTTTCTACAAAGACCTTCTGATACAGAGCCCTCTAATAGTTCCAGACTTTTCAAGGGAAGGCTGCCCAATGTCCCCCTCTCTCACATGACTGTGTCAAGGGTCTTGGGGTAGAGGGTATTACAGTGATCACTAGGTTTGTCACAAACAACTTTGGTTGAAACTTGACACTGTCCATATTTGACTCTTCAGCTGGTAACTGTAAGGAAGTCCACAGTTCTGATGAGCTTTGCTGCTTTAGCACTCATGCTTACTCTGGATTTTAGAGAACTTCTGTCAGTTATCTCTGTCTGTATTTTACATTAGAGATTTAAATGAATTATTTACTTTAAAATACCACCAATAAACTTAGTGAACTTATGGAACACACACATACACATCCCCCCATCCACCCCCCCCACACACACACATGAGCATGTGCTAGTTGAGTCTGGGCCTCCCATAGTTCAGGCTGGCTTTCAATTTGCTATGTAGCTGAGAATGCCCTTTAATGTCTAAACCCCCTGAGTCTATCTCCCAAGTGTTAGAATTACTGGCATGCATCACACCACCACAGCTTACAGTGCACATGATTGTGAAAATAACTGTATTTTGCAAAACATTAGCGAGAAGTTAGTTCATCATTTTACAATTTTTTCAGAAGAAGCTAGAGTGAGGCTATGCCCTCACTGTAGTGATGCAACAATTATGAATCTGTCATAGTGAAAAAGTGACACACAGCTTCAGGATGTTGATGAGAATAGCTCTGCTCCTCATGAACTATCTAACAAGAAAGAAGCCACCCAGAGTTCCATACCACACTTGAAAAACAGTTTTTAGACATAAAACAGAGGCTCAAACAAGCAATTATATCCTTATAATAAATGTTTTCAATGATGAATGAGCTAGATAGCCTGGTTTAATGGTAACACAGTGTGTAAATATCTGGAAACTTCATGATGCAATCCATAAACACATGCAAGTAGCAAGTAATAACTGAAAACTAAAGGGGCTGGTAAGATGCTTCAGCTTCTCCTACATATATTTTGTGAGCATGTGTACCAGCAAGCCTGCACACAGACACACATACACACAAATGCAAAAAATATAATAAGAATAATTTTAGTGTTGCTTGAATGATTATTTCTCTCTTATCCCTGTCTTATAGACAATAATAGATATATAATGGATGTATGATAGATAGATAGATAGATGATAGATAGATAGATAGATAGATAGATAGATAGAAAATGAAACAGTACTGATACATGAATAGATGATGAATGATAGGAAGATAGAATATAGATAGGAAGATAGAAAAGTAGATGGTAGATAGATGACATGTAGAAAATAGACAAATGATAGATAGATGATGGATAGATAGATAGATAGATAGATGGATAGATAGCTAATAGTATATAACATTACCTTCATTTCCTAAGTAAGAACACTGAGGCAGAAAATGGCTTTCCCAGAGTTCTACAGATTACAGATGGTAGAGGCAGATTTGGACCCCACATGCAGCCTTCTCGGTGGCTATAGACCATCTTAGACCATGGTGTAAGCAGTGGTGATAATGGTGACTGTAACAGCAGGAGTTCTGCTTAACACTTAGGAAACAAGACCTGGAAAGTTGTGAGTGTGCTACATACAGGATCTGCTCTTGTACTCACAACAGGACATATCACCACATTATCCACCATCATAATCATCATTACCACTATCACCACTGCCAGGAGCGGCAGCACCAGATTGACAAGGAGCCTGTCTTACCTAGATTTGTAATGAATATGTAAGTTATTAAATTATAAAGTTGTATTATTACTGTAATGAAGCATGAAATATGCACGCAGAAGGCAGTGTGGTCTGACACTTCATTTGACTCGCATCATGACCAAAGAAGACACAGTGGCTTTTGCAGAAAAGACCTCTCTAGAGTGGTTCATTTTTACTACTCTGTGAATGAGGTGTTCAAAGTATACCAGTTCTGAACGGCAGAACATTGGGAGCCTTGGTGCAGACTCTGTGTTTCACTGTAGGGATGCCTTCGGGGCTGCGGAAGTGAGCATGCCTACATCCTTATTAAATGATTCAAACTCTGTATTCAGGCAGATTTCTTTTCACAGTTTGTGGAACTTTCTTTCATATGTTTTCTGTCTACTCTGTATAAAACCGGCAATACCTTTGTTTCCCTTAGAAACATCTTTGTCCCCTTATAACTTTTTATTCCATTCTGTTCTCTTAGGAGCCAGGCCACCATGATAACTCCATGATGATGTACTGTCTGGCTGCATACCTTGTTCCAGACTCTTTCCCTGCACACTTGGATCTGAGCGCCCTTTCCAGTGTAAGTGTGGAAAGGTACTGACTCTCCAAGCAACCTCACTAAAAGAAAGGAGCTTTGGATACTTGCAAAGTTTCAATGCCGTGGGCCAGGAAGATGACCTGCTTGCCACCCTTTCCCCTGTGTTTTTACATTCCAGAGTTCTGCTCTGAAGTATACTTTGAAGACTCCCTTGGAAGAAACCAAATATGCCTTGTTCCAAGGTTGCTTTGAATGTTTGGAGCTTGTAGTCATGGTTGACATAACCTAATTCAATACACATTTGAAGCACAATGGCACGGAACCTGGGTAGGTGGCCTCAATATTTTCTTGAGTGAGTTCACTTATTTTTCTCTTTTGCTATAATTTTTTTTTCTATAAACCTTCAGCCAATGTTTATGATCTGTATCTGAGATATAGCTTCAAAAGTAGGAATGCTGGCAAATTTATACTGAAGTGGGTAAGAAGTAAAAAACTAGAAAAAGAAGAGGAGGGAAAATTTTTAGTAGAAAGACAGGGGAGAGTAAAATTAAACAAGAAAAGAGGGGCTGGTGAGAAAGTCCAGCAGAGAAAGGGCTTGCTGTACAGACCTGGAAGCCTACGTTTGATACCTGGAACTCATGTAAAAATGGAACCTGAATAGCTGACCTCTGAGCTCTACATGCCAGCTGTGGTGTGTGTAAATGCATACACATTCATTGCATACACACATGAAGAAAAAAATGGAACATTTAAAATAGGAACCAAAGATTTACTATACTAAAATTGATCTGAGAAACAATTTTAGGTATTGGTCGAGGGCATTGATTGACAAGCAAAGCCTTCCATTTGCATTTGTAAGGACACTGAGATGGATGTGCTCTTGCATATCCATCTGGGCGGAATGTCACCATGCAAAAACAAAAACCAACCAACCAAACAAACACAAATACCGCATCTATCCTCCATACATAATAGTGCAGTGAGCCTTTGAAAAATATCAAAAATAAAATTTTCATGTGATTCCCCCATATTTTAATTTGAGATATATATCCAGAATATTTGAAAGCAACATTAAAGCAGATAAATGTTCAAACAAGTGCTACTTAAAATAGCTAAGAGATAAACATAAGTCAGATATCCATCAAGAAATGAGTAGATAAATAAAATATGGTACATATACACTTGTCCACACATTGAACTATTTATTCAGCCTTACCAAAAAAAAAAAAAAAAAAAAAAAAAAAAAAAAAAGGAAGTTTGAAGCATGCTAAGGCATGGATGCCTGTTAAGTGGAATAAACCATCTCCAAGGGAAAATTCCATAGAAGTCCACTTATGTGAAATATCTAGACTAGCCAAATTCATAAGACAGAAAGTAGAAGGGGACTTGAAGGAGAAGAGAAAGATTTGAGGTTCAGTGGGCACAGTTTCTGTTTGGGGCTGTATACTGGTGGGAATCCATGACACTGAACATGGTCAGCCTTATACATGTGACACTGCTTGACTCATTTTATGCTATCTTAATTAGGGCTTTGTTGCTCTAAAGAGACACCATGACCATGACAACACTTACCACAGAAAATATTTCATTGTAGCTGGCTTACAGTTTCAGAGGTTTAGTACCTTATCATCATGGCAGGAAGTATGGCCGTGTGCAGGCAGACATGATGCTGGAGAAGGAGTTGAGAATTCTACATCATGATCTGCAAGCAGCAGGAGACTGTGTGCCACACTGGGTATAGCTTGAGCATAGGAGGCCTCAAAGCCCACCTCCACAGTGACTCATTTCCTCTAAGAAGACCTCCTAATAGTGCTACTCTCCACAGACAAACATTCAAACACAAGAGTTTATGGGGATCATACCTATTCAAACCACCATATAAACTATGAATATTTTATTAAAACTTAAAAAAAAATTTTTAAAGTTGGCACATTAGATGGATTCAATAGAATGCATAGACATGTAAACATATATATTTAAAGAATATGGTAAATTACCTTACTTAGACTGTGTTAAGTCTAACTACTAACGAGCAAGAGGTTTGTTGACAAAGCCTAGTGTGAGGCCCTTCTGTCATGGCTCCTGGCCCTGTGTAAACCCTTGCCCTTTAAGACCAATTCCTCAGGCAAACCTGGGAGAAGAACCTGGGAAGGCTCAGGGAAGAGCTTGAACATATTGCTCTCCCTCGGAAAGAACCCCTGTGCTGTGACTGGTCATGGTGGTACCTTCTTGGCTTGTGGATGAACATCTGCATTTGCCAACAGTTTTAATTGTACAGATGAGAAAAAGAGTAATCCATCTGGCTGTGAAGGGTTTTCCTGTCCCAATCTAGTCACCTCCTTCAGCTTTCTTGGTCCACCCAGGAAATAACAATTGACTGTTCTGCTGGTCTATCTCCTGCCACCATCTTTCTTGGAGAGGCTACCAATCCCAGAAAGAACTTGAGAAGAACTTGCATATATTGGGGTGACAGCTGCAGCAGATGGCAAGCAAAGTGCTTTGGGAAGAGCATTGTCAAAATTCTAGGCTCTGTGGTTCTTCCACAAGTGTTCAGTCTTGCTCATGTAAGAAAAAATAAACCAACCAACCAACAAACCAACCAACCAAACAAACAAACAAAAATTTAAAAAAAAACAGATGATAAAGGCACAGAGGTATTGGTGTTTTGATAAAACTTTATTATAGGCACTCATATTTGAACTTCATATAATTGTTATGCATATCAAAATATTAAAGTTAAATTTTCTTTATCATATAAAAGTACAACATCATTCTTAGCTTGCAGACTATACAAAAACAAACAAATAAACAAACACCAGACTAGACCAAGGCATTAAAAAAAAAGTACCTCCCTCATTCTTACGAAGGAAAGAAATACATACATGGAAAATTTGTTCAAAAAATTTTAGCACAGCTTGGGAATAAAGTCCATAGCTTATGTGAGCATGAAGGCTGGGCTGAAAAGCTCTGTGTTACTCATAAGCTATGTGAACTTGAACTCTTGTATGTTTTCATCTACAGATAAATTGACTCCAGTGGGCTACCCAACAGTCATTGTGTGGATTCAGTGAGTTTAATGAGTTAAGATTGTGGAGTGGGATGGCTACTGTTTGGGACCTTCTCCTGTTAGCTGTTGTCTGGTCCTTCGCACCATTGTCACATTGGGTCCTGCCACATTTGATAAAGAGGTTACAGCTACTAGAGACATCTTGTTTGTTAGGGATCAGAAAATACTTCAAAGTACTTTGAAGTGAAATACATTGAGAGGAACTCTGAAGAAAGAATGCCAGTCTGGCTCCTCCCTCTGCATATGCATATAAGAATTAGATCTAAAAGGATGCTCTCTGATAGAGCCTTCATGAGGCTTTCTGGGAATGAGCATTGTGCTCTAAGAAGCCAAGGAAGAGAAAGAAGGTAATATGGAAAGGCTGAGAGCAACTGGAGCCTTCCTGAGTCCCTTTCTCATTTCTAGCTCATTCCTATTATATATAAGCTTCTGTCCAATCCCACTTTTCCTCTTCAATTAACATTGATATATTTGTGTATCTATTTATTTGGTGTTTTGTATGTGTGTGAATGCATGTGTGAGTGTGTGTATATACATGTGTGTGTGTGTGTGTGTGTGTGTGACTTGCATACATGCATGCCATGGTAAATGTATGGTGATCAGAAGAAACCTTGTGGGAGTCAGTGTTTTCTTCCACCACACAAGTTCCTAGGATTAATCTTAGGTCATGCGGCCTGGTGACCAGTCTCTAACCAGTCCAGCTATGCTCTTCTCTGCTGCTTTCTACCATCAGAAAACTGAAAGACCAAGTTCCCCTGGTTTGCAGTTCCTTCACTCCTGAGGCTTCTGTGTTGTATAAAACTCTTCTGTATAGACCTTTTGTCTTTCTCTTGCGTCAGTCTTTGGTTGTAGGAGGGTCAGCCTTGGCCTTCACAAGAAGGAAAGACAGGTCCTCTGTTCTCTTCCTTCAATGCCCAAGGTAAGCAGTAGGCTGGCTCTAGCCTGGGAACCATCAGCTATGCTCCAAGCTCTTTCCTCCCCCTCAAACTGTGCTCAACTCAGAGTCTCTTGTGAGGAATGAGGAACTTCCCACAGCTTCTGATAATGTTAATCACACATTTGCTGACAAAAGTCGTGTGTACTTTCCTTTGCCTGTAAGTGTCCTTTATCTCCCTGCACCTGTGTCTAGAGTGTCAGCATTTTTTTTACAGTGGCAGTCAAGGACATCTATTTGCTGTTGTTGTGGTCTCCTCCAGTCCTCTGCCTTTTCATCCCTGGTCATAGCTCTGCTAGTGAGCCATCGCCTCATACACTGAAGTCCCTCAGCCGTTTCCTGGAGACTTATAACTTACCCATGAGGCAGGCCTGAAAGATGAAAAATTAAGGAGCTGCAGGAAGACAAAGGAACTCCTACCCTGGAGCCTGGTTGAAATTTCATCTGAAAGGTGAAAATTTTGATATAGTTAATAAAACTCACTGCAAAGATACCCTGTATTGAAAAGAAAATATTTAATTGCTATAGAGCTATTTCCAATTAAATAACTGGCAATTGTGCTTGTAGCCAATACATACATGACTCGTGAGTTTGTTATTCTCCCTTTCCCAGTCATAAGTGTGAAATTTTCTTAGACTCTCACAAATAAATTTCGAACCATGTTTACAGTCAAAGCTAGTCTTCATTTCATTGCAGCTTGCGTGCTGCGAGGATTCCTGACCCTTTGACCCTTTGTGTTTTCATCTTATCAGCTTGTTCTCCAGTCTGAGGCTCTGCAGAAACCACCCTATGATCTCACCAACTAAAGAAAAGAAAACAGGACAATCTTTAGAAACCCTTTGAACAATGGAAACTGCAGAAGCCACCCAAACTCTCCATACAGCTGTATTAAGATGCTCAATGGTTATTCTCTTCTACGTTGAGTACTCTCTCTTACTTAAGAAATCTCCCATCCATTAATACCTGTTCTTAGATCTGTTAAAACTTTCCCTTGGAGCTGGCAAGATAGATCAGGAGACTGCTCAGTCAGCAAAGTGATTGCCACTTGTAAAAATATTAAGTATTAGTCTTTTCTATCATACGCTGTAAAACTTGTAATGTTTTTGCAGGTGCAGTGAACTTTATCGATGGTATTTAAGAGAGTAGGGCTCCCTAATCTCCTCCCCTTCTTCTGAGAGTCTGTGATGGAAACTGTTAAGGGAGATGCTCTGTGTCAGGGGCTGAGTTTGGACAGGGACTCGCCAGTGGCTTAGGGTCTCTCTCTTGCTCTTGTTCTTTGCTAGAGTCAGTGGTCCAGAGCTTCTTACTTCTTGGAGATCATGTAGGCCATGAGATCTACCACCCTGTTGCTATAGTGTATTCATTTTCATAGAAAATGAGCTTTACAAAGTTGTCATTGAGAGCAATGCCAACCCCAGCATCAAAGGTGGGAGAAAGAACATCACTGTTAAAGTCACAGGAGACAACCTGGTTCTCAATGTAGCCCAGCCTTCCCTTTAGTGGGCCCTTGGATGCCTGCTTCACCACCTTCTTGATGCCATCATACTTGACAGGTTTCTCCAGGCAGCATGTGAGATCCATGGATATATTGGGGTTAGAACACAGAAAACCATGCCAGTGAGCTTCCCGTTCAGCTCTGGGATGAGCTTGCCTACAGCCTTGGCAGCACTAGTGAATGCAGAGATGTTTTAGGCAGCCCCACAGCCATTACACCACAGCTTCCCAGAGGGGCTATCCACAGTCTTCTGTGTAGCAGTGATGGCATGGGGTGTGGTTATGAGTCCCTCCATGATGCCAAAGTTGTCATGGATGACCTTGGACAGGGGAGTAAGCAGTAGGTGGTACAGGGAGCATTGCTGTGAATATTGAGTTGTCATACTTCTCATAATTCACACTCATCACAAACATAGGGCATCAGCAGAAAGGGCAGCGATGATGTCTCTTTGGCCCCACCCTTCAAGTGGGCACTGGCCTTCTCCATGGTGGTAAAGACAACCATAGACTCCTCAACATAGTTGGCACCAGCATCATCCTACTTGAAGTTAGCATGATCTTACTCCTGGAAGATGGAGACAGACTTCCAGGTGATGACAAATTTCACATTCTCAGTCATGACTGTGCCATGGAACTTGCCATGGGAAAAGTCATACTGGAATGTGTAGACGAATGTAGTTGAGGTTAATAAAGGCGTCTTTGATGACAACAACATCCACTTTGCCAGACATGAAGGAAGCCTTGGTAACCAGGCACCCAATACAGCCAAATCTGTTTCCTCCAACCTTCACATTGGTATCTCAGGGACAAGGTGCAGGGAAGATGCAGCTGTCTCTGGAATGAGGAGCAGCACAGAGTCAAAACTTGTATTTATTACAAGGAACTCAAATCTTTTTATTCACCCCACTTTGTAAGACATTTTATGCAAACGTTTGCCCTCCTTTGTTTACATCAAGAAGTGGCCTAGCTCACTCCTTCCAGTTTCCTTCAGTACTTTTGTGCCAGCTCTTTTAGAACTAGCCAATCTTGAAAGAGTGTGAGATCAGATCAGCCAACCAGGGATAGACACAGCCACTAGCTAGGTTACAATACAATACCCTGTGTGTCTGCTCTTCTCGGTGGTTCCTTCTGTCCAGACTAAGTTCTGCCTTGCTAACACCCTTTCAATTGTTTGAGTGTTCCTTTATGGAACACTGAGACTATTTCTAACACCACACACAAGCATGATCCCTAGTGCACACACACACACACACACACACACACACACACACACAAAATAGAAAGACCAAAAAGGTAGCTAAATTTGGTGGCACATGCTGGTAGAAACAAGAGGATCTCTGGCAAATACTGAGTCCATGTCCCAATAAAAATTCCATCTTACTGGGCAGTGGTGGCGCATGCCTTTAATCCCAGCACTTGGGAGGCAGAGACAGGTGGATTTCTAAGTTCGAGGCCAACCTGGTCTACAGAGTGAGTTCCAGGATAGCCAGAGCTATGTAGAGAAACCCTGTATCAAAAAACCAAAAAACCAACCAACCAAACAAAAAATCCATCTCAACAGAATAGGCCATTTTGAGGAACAACACTTAAGTTTGACCTCTGACCTCCACCTCGCTAACCATATATACAACCATGCCCTTCCACCCCACCCCCACCTCTCTTAAGAAACTCCAACTTTGCTTTATACTCATTTGTCTTGAAATTCTTTTCTATGGTGAAGCCAGGAATGGCAGCTTCAACAGGAAGCAATCTCAAAAGTAGCCCCAGGCTGCACCATTGGACTGTATGTCTTGCTCCACTGCCCCCAATATGCATTCACAACTGCACTCCAACATGTATTGCACCATTGGATCTTTAGAAGACAGCATGATGGGTGGATCTGTGCACATTCTGGAGCTGTCACTCATTGCCAGTGGGATGCTGAGAGAACAACACAATTACCTTGACCCTTTCCTAACACATCAGGAAAATGGAGAGCCTAGGAGCTACCACCTAATCACTGGGAGGCAGATTTGTTGTTGTTGTTGTTTGTTTGGGTTTTGTTTTGTTTTTAAAATAAAATATCTTAAAAAAAAATAAAAAAAAAAGCGCATTGACTGCTCACTTTTGGCCCACGTATACCTAAAGAAAGTAGGTAGTAAGCCTTGTCAGTCTTCCTTATTGTGGCTAAAGGCACAGATGTAAGTCATTGTCCTTATCCCTTCCAGTTGAGCCACCTTGGATTCCCAAACAGTAGAACTTTGTAGGACAGAACATGCTCCATACACCAGACAATGGCAATTATGCATGAGTGCAAGGCAGCCTCCTGGGAGAAGTGATCATCCCCTGAGCATCACACGGTCCCTTCAAGAAATGAGAACTTTTGTGATCACCTAGGGGATCTGCACTGAGAGAATGACCAACAAAACTTAGACCAGAACCTCATAGTCATACTCACCTGTCCCCATCCCATTTTTTCCTCTGTTTAAGGCTAAACCTCATGCCAATGCCCTGAAAAATGGACTTGTTGTCACTGGACTCCTTCATCGGCTACACTGCTCAATGCAGCCACATTTAATAAACCTCGTCGCTTTGCTTGATACCGCCATTGCTCTTCCTTCATTGATATATTAGGGACGAAGGGCAAAACCTGTTGTGGTTGTTGCAATCCAGAACCCAGGTGTTGTCCTGTAACCCTATTATAAAACTGTGGTACAAACAACACGGAATGACAGGGGTCAAGTAAATAAGAACCTCCCTCTTTCACTTGTCCACTCATCTGTTCCACAGACACCCTCCAAGCATCTCCCTGGTCCATGAAGTACATGCTAAGCAGCAGGTCTACTGAGAGAGCCCTTATGGCACCTTGCCTTCCTCTTCTCTTCCTCACCTCTCCTCTGCCTTTCATCAATGTTCCAAGTTTCCAGGTCCAGTCCACAGACCAACTTCTCTGTTCCCCTACATTCCAAGCACCTAGTCTTGCTTGAACTTTAATTTTCCCATCCTGGGATGAAGCCCACGTCATCTCTGTCTTAGTTACCTTCTTGTTGCAGTGATAAAATACCCTTACAAATGCAACTTGATGGGGAAGGGATAGAAGAAGTGGCTCAAAGATGAAATCCATCTGGCAGGGAAGTTAGACTGGAAGGAGCTTGAATTAGCTTATGATATTGTATCTAAAGTCAAAAAGTAGCAGGCAAAGGATGCCAGTGCCCAGCTCCTTTCTTCTTTTTTATGGATTCCAGGACCCAAGCCCATGGAGTGGTGTCACCTCCTTTGGACTGAGTCTTTCCACTTCTATTAACTAGATCAAGATAACCCCTTACTGGCATACCTAGCGGCTGAGCTAATCTAAATAATTCCTCATGGTTGTACCTGGAGGCTTGTCTCCTAGGTGATCACAGATTCTGTCAAGATGACAGTCAACAGTAACCACAGCAACCTCAAAGTGGATTCTACTTTCAAGCTATTCCTTAGGTTTTGATTAATCAGAAATGAGCATCCTGGAAGGTTTGTGGGCAGAGAAGGAAGAGATCAAAGCAGTCCTTCCGGAAGTTTAATATTTGTTCTCAGGAGTCCAGGCGCAGTGGGAAATGGCCCCAGGCAAGGAACAAGTGAGGAATTTTAAAAGTTTAAATATAAATTGATAAAGACTTAAAATGAGGTGATGTCATTGGCCATAAAAAGAAGAAAACAGGGCTGTGAGAAGCATTTTGAAGGAGGTTGTGTAGGTGTGAAGTAGGCTTGGGATTTGAGGATAGCTCCACAATTCATCACCTCTGTAATGCAGAGACCACGGGTAATACAGTTTTATGGCTGAGCTCTTCAGATGTATCTTTCTAAAAATTATTATTATTACAAATACATACCTGCAACCAGCTGAGTCTAGTTGCTTTTATGCATATGTTTTTTAGGGCTAACCACTTGATATTAGATAGCCATTTAGGGAAATATCCCTGGGGAAGACTGATTCTCTCTCTTTGTTCAGTCATTAATTTCCTGGAGTTCTTCATCTAAATGTGGGACCCCATGAAACTTTCCCCATCTATGCTGGCATGTCATATGGCACTGTCTTTAGTCGGAACATGTTGAGAGTTCATGGGTGAGACGTCTCTGACCATTATGGAAAATTACACTGGACAAAATACATAGAGCCAATGACCATGGAGTACCCATCTCAAATCCATACATCTACCACACAACTCCTACATCTGAGATCTAGGGAACATCTCAGAAGAGAGGATGCAAAACATGTAAGAGCCAGAGGGCTACAAATTTCAAATTTTGCTTCCATGGAAAATGAAAAAAAAAAAATGTTCACTGGCCTGTGCTGTGTTGGTGATTGGTCCATTCTTGCTATGAGTATATTGATGTTGCTTTAGAAAGTGGCAAGCTCTTTATCTTTGCTGTCTTTCCCACACTAATGCCTATTTACTACCAGTGGAACCGAATGGGAAGATGCTTAGAACATTAGAGAGGATCTGTTACTACATTCAGCTCCAATACTATACTCAAGATTGTGGCAATTGTTGAGAGCTAGATGGAATGGCACAACCATATAGGGAAGAGCTATAGGGCTTATATCTTTAGATGTTTTCAAATAGGGTGAAAATACTACTAATGGTTAGATGCTTAATTGAATTAATTAGGAGGGCAGCATTATGTTGATATAAATCGAAGTTGAAAAGCAAGGTTGTTCTAGGAGTGCAAAGAAGATAATTGGAATACTATAGACTCTCTTAATTAGAAAACAAACAGGTAGTCCATGGAAAAGGGGTCATTTGTTGCTTCATTTCTCACGAGACAAGGTCAGTTTGATATTGCATTTAGGTTGTATAGCTGGTCCAGGGAAATGTTTTTCTATAATTTCTTGAAGCACAGCTTTATGCAGTGTGGCTCAGGTGTGAAGTCCCTGGGGACAGCAGCAGCAGGTAGAACAAACTGGCCTGTGGCAGGAGGATGCAGGGAGGGGCTTTCTGAGCAGCAGATGGTGAGTCTAAGCTAATCTTTGTAGCCATTTCTGAAATCTGAATACAATTCTTCACAACTTTAAAGCCTATCATTTCTGGGAGCAGCATCTCAGATGGGTTCTGGGAACCCATCTCAGAATGGGTTCTACCTTCACTCTTTCATGTAGGGAATAAAATAAACAAAACTCCAGGGTGCTAGGCAGGGCCAAGAAAGCCAAGACAAACCTATTATAAGGACACTGACTAGAGTTTGTAAAGATCAAAAAGGGGGAAAAAACAGAATAGACAGGATTTTAAGGAAATGAAAACTGCCCATTGAGCTAGGAACCAGGACTACACCCAAGACAAGGACTGTGCAAACTCATGGAGCAGATAATCAAGTGGTAGAGAAATTTATTTCATGCTTGGTAGCTTGTCAAGGCATCAGTCTTAGACTGACAACCTTCGCAGTGTCTGGAAGGGCCTGAGTTTCCAGAAAACCTCTCCACAGATAGGTTTTCATTAAAATCTGAACCCTGTGTGTGACCTCGGAATGTCATTTCACTTAGAGGGCCTATGACTCCTTATCTATTTTTGAAGTGGTAGAAGAATGTATTCTTCTAGAGTGATCATAAGGATGAAATGAGATAATCTGTGCCCAGCCCAGCTTTTCAGAAAAAGGACATGCCAACTAATGTGTGCCGTTTCTCCTTGTCCTTTATATTCTCTCCTCAGGTAGGGCCTACCCAATCCCAGAAAGGCCAAATGGTTCCGCAAGATGCATTCAGTACAAGAGGACAGAGCTTTGCCAAGAACAGTTAGAAACTTGAAACTAGTAACAACCTCACGGTTTCACAGATGTTGTTAGACCCAAGACTCCTGGGTCTGAGATGATGGCTGAATTACTCTGCACAGCAAGCAAGATGAACATCAATACTTTTGCTGTTTCTCTGCACCAGTTCATGCGGGACAAACAGAATCAGGGATGCCTGCATGCACTGTGGGGTGCATGACCAGAGAGAGGCCCTGGGTTTAGCAAATACAAGGTTTATATGAGAAACAGAAAGCATACCTGGCCCACCCTTAGGACTAGCCTATTTTCCCAAGTCTATTCATTATGAAACATCCTTGAAATGGAAGCCTAGAATGAAAGCATCCAGTGCCTCTGCTTGCCAGACATATAAATGTGAACCACGTGGAAATGTGAACCAAAGGACAGAGCAGAAACACTCCATTTCTTTCTATTGTCTTCCCATACTCATCACTACAGAGGGTTTGCTGCATGTGCCTCTACCCCATAAAGATGTGCTGCACACATCCCACATCCCCGTATCTGCCTTCTTTTCATCTTTTTCCATAGTGTTGGGGCTCCAACCTGCCATCAGGAACTTGCTATCCTCACTTGTATCATAGCCCACAGCTGTAGAGGCTACTGTTCTGACTGTGGAACAGGGCTTGCCTGTGGGGAATCTCATGTAAGCTAAACCTCCACGAAAACTGATAGACAGTGTGATGTGAGGAGAAGGCTACAGCATCTTTAATGTTTTCTCCACAGCTGGAAAAAATTGGTCTCAGATTGGAAACTTGAGGCAAACTGATGTCACTAAAATGGATTAGGAAATGTAGTGTTTCGGATATGAATCTTCAGGTGTGTGGGCCCAGGATCAGCTGGATGGCTAGAGTTAACAATAGGTCACCTACAGAGAATTACTTTATGCACACTAAATCATTTTCCTATTCCTGACATTTCCATTATCATCTCTTCTCTCATAAAGACATGGTGGTGGCACTTGCTGTTAATCCTATTACTTGGGAGGCAAAGGAAGCTGGACCTCTGTGAGTTCAAGGTCAGCCTGGTATACAGAGAGACTACCAAGCCATCCATGGCTACATAGAGAAACTATGGCTCAAAAAAAACAAAACAAAATCAAACAAAACAACAAAACAAGAAAGAAAGGAAGAAAGGAAGAGAGGAAGGAAAGAAGGAAGGAAGGAACAAAAAAGGAAGGAAGAAAGGAAGAGAGGAAGAAAGGAAGAAAATAAAGAATGAAATGAGGGAAGAAGAAGAAAAACCAAAGGAAAATGACAAAAAGAGAAAAAGGAAAAAACATGCTCTTAAAAGGATGTTCTTCCAGTATAAATGTGGCACATTGGAAATCCCATTGCTACCATTTACAAATGCTTCCAGAGGTGGCCCATTCACCCAGTATCATTCAGTTCTAGACAGTGCAATCTCTACTGGGATTCAGAGGTAATTATCTATAGTCTTTTCCATCCAGGATAATTTACTAGGATTCAGAAAGTAAGTACAAAATGAAGATGTAAAGTTAGAAGCTTTATGATAAGGGAGTGACAAAGTGAGTGTGGGATATAAGAGGGTCATTTAATCCTATTTTGGAAGATTGAGAAGTTCATTGGTTCCTTATGGAAGTTAAATTTAAACTGAAACTGTGAATTAATCCTTTTTGAATATGTGTTTTAAAGGTGAAGGAACTAAGACTTAAAGCGACTAAATGTCTAATCTGATACTAGATGGTCTGTAAATGATAAAATCAAGAGTGAAATATAATTTATGTTTAGATTTCTCCCTAGATACATTTATTGTGTTGCCTCTAAGCATACAGAGTTTTTGAAACATCATCTATAGGAAATAAATCTTAGAGTATGAAAGTAAGGTGATTTCAGGGTTTAGTATGAACATGGACTTGAAGCAGAGGTAGAAATACAAAATATACAACTGCTTTAAAAAGGCAAGAGGTGTAAGGCTGGGATAGAAGGAGAATTTGGAGAAACATTAAATGAAACTTGAAAACAGAGCAAAAAGTGGCATAAGTTCTTAAGAGATGTGGTGATTTAAATAAGAATGTCCCCCATAGGCTCATATATTTGAAAGCTTTGTTACTAGGTGTTGGAACCATTAGAAAGGGTTAGAAGGATTAGGACTTGTGGTCTTGTTATGAGAATTTTGCTATTTTGGAATGGGTTTTGAGATTTCAAAAGCCCATGACAAAAGCCCAGTCCCCGTTTCTCCCCACTGCTATGGATCAGATTGTAGCTCTCAGTTACTTGTCCAGCCCCAAGCCTGCACACCTACTGCCATGCTTCCCACCATGATAATAACGGACTAAGCCTCTGAAACTGGAAGCAAGTCCACAATGAAGTACTTTCTTTTATAGAAATTGCTTTGGTCATGGTGCCTTTACACAGCAATCAAACTTTGACTAAGGCAGGAGGTAACAAAGATGAAAATGAAAAAGAGGAGAAGGAAAGAGAGAATGAGAAGGAAAGGAAGCCTAGAAGGGAAAGGGTTAAGCAAGTTGGTTTTACACTGATGTGATAAAAAAATTAGGTTATTTTGGAAAATGGTTTCAGAGCTTTCTGTCTACCATTAATTGGCTCTGTTGTTTTTAAGCTTTTGGCATTAAGAACATCATGGTGGGGAGTATAGGGTATATCAGTACTGCTCACTACTTGGTAGCTGAGAATTGAAAGAAAGAAGAAAAGGAACCAGGTCTCCACAACTCCTCCAGGACACATTCTCAATGACTAACATTCTCCTATGCTTAGCCTCACCTTTTGAAATGTCATTATCTCCAAAGCTCCCTCAGACTAATGACCAAGCCTTTACCATGAAGGCCTTGGAGTATATAATCCACAACCATAGAGATGGGGAAGGATACAGAGTAGAAAGAATAATCATTTAAGAGCTCATGGAAAAGAACTCTATGTGCTAGCAAAACTTAACTTGCTCTGTCTTAAAGTTACACCTAATCCAGTGCTCCATCTGAGATAAGGCCATTGCTCCTGAAAGCAAAGAGACAACACTTCCTCTAGACCCCAGTGAAAAGGGAAAAACCTCAACCCAAGCATTGATTCCCCAAAATCCCTGCTTATTGAGTTCTTCAGAGTCCAGACTAGTAGGTCATTCAGTCTTTGTCAAATATTACTGCTCTCACTTTGTCTACAGCTTCTGCTATATGTAGCAGAAGTGAAGTAGCAGATGATGAGAAGTGACTTCCCCTCACTACTCTAACCCTTCTACTCTGGAGTTTCCTTCATCTGACCTTGACATCTGGAATAAGTATAATATGTTGGAGTTGAGTTAGAGGCAATGCTGAAATAATCACCCACAAAAGCAGGAACTATTTTGAATTGGGCCAGGATTTATATCCTATGCTGTGGTTTGAAACTTCCCTCCTACCCCTAAAGCAAAGCCAAACTTCTTTGAGTTTCAAATATCACCATTTAGCTGTTGGTTGTCCTGGACTCTCTTCTTCTAACTGAGCTCTCAACCAACCCAGGCAACATTTGGGTCCAATTTGATGGAAAAATTGGGTGAGTTCCTTGCCAAATTCCTATGAATCTGTGTCAAACTTGGGTATTTAGGCTAAGATTCGGGGTGTGGCCAAGTCTCCAGAGGAATTCTGTGGTTGCATAGTCCACAAAATGACAAGCAAAGGCCATGGGCTGAGCTACCTCCAAGGAAGTAGTTTGATCTATGGTATTCTAGATTGAGAGCTTTTAACCACAGAATTTATGTTCTCATAGAGTTCTGTGGTCATTTAGGGGAGCTTGACTTCTGCTCATTTTTCTTTCCTATCATCCCATCATATACCTCATTATCCATGTAAACAAAAGCAGAGAAGTGCAGAGGAAAGATAAACCAGTCATCCAAGGTCAAGAAGTAAGACAGTTGCTAAACTTGGCTGTCAGCTTGAGTTAGTGTCTTCTGTGTAGAGTATTCCAGAATCTGGACCTTGGATGCCTTCTCATATTTTTTATTTTGTGATAAGTTAGTCATTTACATCAACAATGTAGAAGGCCTAGTAGATCCATTCTCTGAAAAGTTTCCTGTGATATGGTGTTTATATGCCTAGGGTTAATTAAGAATGAACTTAGGAGTGACACAGGAGATAACAAGGGAAACAGGTCAGGGCATAAGGAGAATTCATAAGAGAGGAATAAAATGATCCTCTGATCAGCTTTGGCAATGTGGTCATGGGTTTGTACAGTCTTTTGTGGGAACTATGTCTTGGAGACAGAAATGCCCACAGGAAAGAATGTTTCTTTTATAAGAGAGAGATGTCCAGGAAAGGCCTTTAGAGAGCTTGGAAACCAATATTCCTGGGAACTAGAGAACTTTGGTCTAGAAAGAGGCAGTGTGCCACAGATCTGCATCTAGAAGAAGAGTATGAGTCTATGCTGAGAATTCAATGTACTGCTGTCAAATTCAAAGGTGGTAATTACAGATATGATGCTGTTCATAGGACCAGAGAAGAACCCAAGGATACTAAGGCTCAAGCATAAAGGCAGACCAGCTCAGGAGATAGGAAACAAGCATAAAGGCAGACCAGCTCAGGAGATAGGAAACAAGCATAAAGGCTAATAACTCTGCAACATATACATTGCAATATATATTTCTGGGTAAAATTGGATTTAAGATGGTCATAGATGGTCATGGGTTAGGAGGAGGAGTTTTGTCTTAGTTGAAATAAGACAAAAGTGGTGTGCATGTGGAAAGGAATGCAATATAGCTCAGATGGCAGTGGAATTTCCAGAACTAATTGAAGTCTGTAAGCTTTGAGTTGCATCTAGTATCCAGTACATGCATTCTAGTATCCCTAGTTTCTTTCCAAATACTAATATGACTCTTTCTCAAATCCAGACTTTGGTGGTAACATGTCTCTGAGCCAGGCTGACTGGATGCAAGTCACCAAATCAGCAGACATAAATTGTAGGATTCACTTACAATGCACTGATTTGGATCTATTTGTTTCTATGTATCTAACGTTCTTATTTACTTTTAGTATTCAAGTCATTCATTGTCCTGACATACATGGTGATGTGACTACTTCTACTTCCTAAACTCTGTAATAACACCAAGTTCTTTTCTCCTCCAACTTCAGCAATGGACAGGAAACTTAGGAGCTTGCACATGCTGGACCAGTGATCTAACACTGAGCTAAAGGCACAGATGTGTTTTTAATGACTTTCTATTCCCCTTTCTTACTTCTTGTCTTAGTCAGGATTTCTATTCCAGCACAAAACATCATGACCAAGAAGCAAGTTGTGGAGGAAAAGGTTTATTCAGCTTACACCACATTGCTGTTCATCACCAAAGGAAGTCAGGACTGGAACTCACACAGGGTAGGAACTTGGAGGCAGTAGTGGATGCAGAAGCCATGGAGGAATACTGCTTCCCCTAGCTTACTCAGCTTGCTTTCTTATAGAACCCACCACTACCAGCCCAGGGATGGCACCAACCACAATGGGCTAGGCTCCTCCCCCTTGATTAGTAATCAAGAAAATGCCTTACAGCTGGATCTCATGGAGGCATTTTCTCAAGAAAGACTCCTTTCTCTTTGATAACTCCAGGTTGTGTCAGGTTGACACATAAAATCAGCCAATACACTTCTCATATTTTTCTACAACATGGCATCTTTTATGTCAAAAACAGGCCATTTAGACACCTTTGCTGCTGTAATTATTTCAATTATTACTTGTATTTATTCTTCCTGAGCAAGTTTATCTTAAGGTCATTTCTTGGTTCTCTGACAACATCTGAAGTTCTCTTCCCTATACCTGTTATGATCTTCCCACCATCTAGAACCCTGTTTGTGGGAGTTTCATTCTAATTGTTAACTTGATGCAATCTAGAACCACCTGAGAAGAGAATTATGCTAACGTGGCTTTTCTGGATAGAGTTAGTTAGCCTGTGGGATTGTCTGTGAAGGGGTATCTTTAGTTATAGCAGTTGGTGGGGAAGGGAAGGACCATTCAATGTAGGTGGCACTATTCCTCAACTGTGCAAAATGGAGAAGGAAAGCTGGGTACTAGGGTGTCTGCATTAATTCATTGTTTTCTGTTCCTGACTATAGTTGTGGTATGATCAATTGTAACAGCCTATAACATGGAATTATGAGCCAGGTAAATCCTTCCTCCCCTAAGCTGCCTCTGTCGGGGTATTTGTTCTCAAGAGGTTTAGTTTTTTAATTAAATTTGTTCTTGGACATCTTTATGCATATGCACAATGCCTTCTGATTTCTGTTGCTACCTATCCTCCATCATTTCTCTCCCATCCCTGTCAACCCCATCTCTGTTATACAAATCCCTTTTCCATATTCATTTTCCTGTTTTTTTGTTTGTTTGTTTGTTTACGTTTTCTGTATGTACACATGTTTGGAACTCATCATTGGAGCCTGGAAGACTTGTCAGTGGTTACTCAACCAATAGCAGTGATCTCTCAATTCTCATAATCTACTATTGGCCACTAGTTTGGGTAAGACATATGGAGTGGGTATTACTTCTTGTACCCTACCCTAGCCCCAGATGGCTGTTAACAGGGTCATTCTTTTGTAGGCTCCATGTCATCAAGCACAGTTTCATTGAATTTATGATTGGGGCCACTAAAACCTAGCCAGAAGAATGGCATTTCTAATAGTCGTGTTTTCTACCTGGTTCTTATGGTCTTTTCATATATGTTCGCACAATTTTCTATCATTGCATTTTATCACAGCAAATGGAAACTAAGATAACATACCATTCCACACTTATGAGAGGTCATGATAAGATGATCTCCAATTGTTATGGCTTGCTATGGCCTATCTCAACAGCATTGTGTGCTTGGTAACTGTAGGAACATTGAATATACAACATTCTAAGTGCCCACCGACCTGCAGCTATTCATTTATTCATCATTATTGAAGGTTTTTCTGTTTTTTTGTCCCATCTTGATGAAATTTAACTCTTCCTGCTCTTTTTGGTATCTACCTTCTTTTCTCCTCTCCAGTCCATTCTTTACCCTCTTCTTATCCACTTTCCACTCCTGTTCTTGTCCTCTGTCTTCCTCTTACTTCTCTGCCCTTTGTCAACTTATTCTGTCTTATCCCACCCTAATCACATCTTATCCCACCCAACCCCAGCCCATCCGACCTCATCCCACCCCATCCTACCCCATCCTACCCCATCCCACTCCATCTCACCCCATCCCATCCCACCCCATGTCATCCCATCCCATCCCACCCCATCCCACCCCACCCTACTCCATCATACCCCACCCCACCCCATCCCATCCCACCCACCTCCACCCAATCCTATCCCATCCCATCCCATCCTATTCCATCCTATCTTCAACTGAAATCTCCCAGATGAAACAGATTTAGATAGGATCCATCATCTAGTCTGCTAGATCATCAACCAATTTATCTGAGCAACATTTTTAGAAATAATAAAATTGTTTAATTTATTTAACTTCCTAAAACCATTGAGAGAACCAGATATACATCAAAATGACAGTTAAAATTCTAATAAAAGTTTTATTCTAATCAAAACAGTAGAGCTTCTTAACTTTTGACTCATAATTTAATTACCTAAACTAGATAAGTAGTACTACCTTCAACGTTAACTTCTCTAATGACTAGCATTGTGAACTTCAATTCATTTTCTCATGCATAACATAGGAACAACTATCAACAGGACAGCAGTACAAGCTGGTTGGTGAAAAAGCCATACACTTCCTTCCCAATGCAGAAAGCTGTAGGATTGAACTGGACTGTGTTGGCTGTGGCCTGACCCCAAGATCTTGACTCCA
The DNA here is from genome assembly GCF_008632895.1 of Mastomys coucha. Taxonomy (NCBI): domain Eukaryota; kingdom Metazoa; phylum Chordata; class Mammalia; order Rodentia; family Muridae; genus Mastomys; species Mastomys coucha. The sequence goes on along the minus strand of NW_022196906.1, from coordinate 35,590,867 downwards.
CAGAGAGCCAGCATCAGTGGAGTATGAGAAGACAAGAAGTTGGAGGTCATTTTTTTTCTACCGTTTAACTAGTTCTAAAGAAGATAACCCAATGTTTTAAGTAACATGGGCTAGAAAAATACCTCTCACTAATTTACAAAGCTGGTTTACATTCTAGTTGCCACCTTATTATTCATATCTGCATTTTCCATATCTCCAGTCTCAGTGGAATGCTGTCCCTCAGGTTTCAGGCTGTCTTCTCCCTGCTACCCAGCATGTGGATGCCCCAATCCCCCTCAGCTATTTGCTGTGGGCTTAGGGAATGCAAACTCATTTTGACATTTTCCTGAGCACAACATGATCTGAACCCCCAAAAGCCATACAAAGCATTCCAGAGTAAATATAAGAAACATTTGGACTGTTCTTCTGTTTTGCATTATCTGCACCACTACTCACTTCCTCTTTAGCAGATAATCAAGAACTAGCTGTATTATGCTTAGCAAGACTTTGAAATTACAGAGAACTCTGCAGGACATTGAAACATCTTAGGAGTAAAATTCATAACCCCTAGATTTGTACCTGGTAACAGACTGCCTTGGGGAAGGGTTGTAGACTGGGTGGGGGCACCCCAACAGCTCCAGTTCAGAACAGGGTTTTAGAAGGGAACATTAATGTCAGCTGTTTTGAATCAAAATCAGATAGAGCCTCCAAGACCAGAGGGAACAGAAAGTATGTCTTGCATTGCAAAGATGCTGATTGTTTTAGATCAACTTATACAAACTTTAAAAGAAGAAAAAGAAAACAGGAAAGAGAGATATTTTCCTTTTCAGCTATGGAATTCCTTAACTGTATTTAGTCAAATGTAGCCCTCCTGCTCTTTGTTCCTTAAAACTCCAGCCACCTCAATGTCCCGATTAAGCATACAGTAGAACTAAACTAAATGAAATAGTCTTGTTGCCTAATGATCCTCTAAAAAAAACTCTCAAGACCTAGGAAAGCTGCATAATTTTTACTTCCATTATTTTTAATTGAAGTAAACATAACCCCCCAAGATTGTAAGCATTCATAAATGCTTACATAAGACATGTTTATTGTTTGCCATAGTCCTCTTTCTTCTACTCATGCGAGCATCCAATAGCTTACTATTCTATTTCCAATTTCTGAGAAATCAACTCTTTCTTTTTAAAAAATGTATTTATTTTTATATGTATGAATGTCTTTCCTGTGTGCATGTATTTGCTTGGTGCCTGTAGAGGCAACAAAAAAAGGGGGGTATTGGATCCCTGGAACTAGATTTAGTAAAGGTTGTGGGCCACCATTGGGAACTGACCCTGTGTCCTCTGCAAGAGCAGCCAACATTCTTACCTGATGAGCCATCTCTTCAGCCTCAAGATCAACTTTCTTAGAGTCCACATATGCATAAAATTATATGAAACTTTTCTTTCTTTGCCTGGCTTGTTTCACTTAACATAATATATGCTGTATCTGATGAGAGGATTTCATTCTTCTGGGTGAATCCACTGTGTCTTTGCACTATATCTTATTCATGGTATAGTTAGTTAACAGTTACCTAAGTTGCTCTACCTTGCAGCTGGTGTGAATAGTGCTACACCAAACATGGGGCACAGTTGTTTCTTCAACAGAAGGAATTCATTGACTTTTGGCCAATGGCAAGGAGTATGTTTCCTGGGAGTTCGTTCTATTTATAACTTGCTTTCATGCACCAACTTGCATTCCTAAGGGCAGTGTGCAAGCCTTCTCTATTCTCCCATTCTCTGCTGGAGCCTTCATCTCTGTGATGACATTCACTCTTGGTGGAAGAGAAATAAGAGTGTATCTCGTTGTGGTTTTGAGATGTACTTCCTGGTGATTAGTGACATTAGCACAAGGTTTTATAGATTACTTGGCCATTTTGCTTATTTTCTTTTGAGCACTGTTTTCTTAGTCTTATTGCCCATTTAAAAACTCAGGTTATTTGACATTTTTTGTTCTTGAGTTTTTAGAGTGTCTTGTATAGTCTAGACATTGACCTCTTGTCAGATAAATAGCTGGTAGGCATTCTTTCCCCACTTCAGACTGTCTCGTCACCCTGTTGACTGTTCCGTTTGCTGTAAAGGAACTTGTTGACTTGTTGGAATCCTGTGTGTCACTTTGTTCATTTCCTGTGCTTTGGAGAGTTAAAAAAAAAAAGATTATTGCTCATTTTAGTGTCCTGTGGTATTCTTTATTTTCTTCTAGGACTTTAATAGCTTCAGCTCTACTACGTACATTTTAACCAGTTTGAGTTGATTTTTGCAACTGGTCAGAGATAGAGGTCTGCATTCATTCTTTTGCATGTGGATACCCAATATCCCCTGCACCACTTCTCTTCACTCTGCAGCTCACATTGTTAGACATTTGGCAAAATTAGCTATCTGTATGTTCACAGCTTTCCGTCTATGATAACTACTTCTGCCTCGTTTCTCTTTTTGCCTGTTTTGAATAGCACTTGATAGGCTGTTTTCATGACTATAGCTCAATAGCATGTTTTAATGGCAAATAGTCAACTGACTCCTGTCTTATTCGGTTTTCCAAAATAACTTTTGGACATTAATAGATTTTGTTGTTGTTGTTATTCTACGTAAATTTAGCATTGTTTTTCTTGTTGTGTGAAGAATGTCACTGCTATTTTGACAGCTATTACACTGAATTTAATTAGGTTTTCCGGACATTGCCATGGTCATTTCAGCAATACTAATTCTCCCATAAACACAGGGTGCCTTGCAGTCTCTGTGTAGCCCTTTCTCATTTGTGTTTTGTAGTTTTCATTGTAGAGATTGTTCCACCTGACTGGTTAAATCTGCTTCTGGGAACTTTGCTTTCCTGTTTAGACTTATCAACCTAAACAGCAAAAGAGGAAGCCTGTGTCTTGGCTTGATGAGAGAGAGCACTCAACATACAAGTATGAATGGACAAAAGGGTGACGGGTGAAGCCATAACTAGAAGGCAAGGCCTGCTCCCTCAGGTTCTTCCTGAACTCCTGTGTCACATTCGTATCTTCCTGCACAGAGCAGAGAACCAATTACCCGAGTCCTTAAGAGAGAAGCCTTAAAAGGTGTGGCCACTACTGTGGCTTCAGTTCTTTCTGACTTTAACTGTGTCTAGATGCCATATTTGGGGGTAGACTTTCCTTCATCTTATCAAAGGCCACAATAAACAGGGTGAGGGGTGGGTTCCATGAAGCAGGTGTGGGAAGAGTGGGAGAAGTCATGAAGAAAGAACACTGAATAGCAAAGATAACAGTGAGGACAAAGAGGGCAAGAGAATGTTCATTCTGCATATTAAGAGCAGAACTTAGTGGTCCAAGAGCTAAGAATATTTTTGCTCTTCCAGAGGACCCTGTGTTCCCTTCCAGCATCCACTTCAGGTGGTTTATAACCATTTTTACAAACCACCTTTATAATTTCAGCTCCAGGGAATCTGTTGTGGGTACCTGTATACACACACATATACATACATGCATGCTTGTGCCCCCCCCCACACACACACAGAGGGAGAGAGGAAAGGTGAAGATTTTAAAAATTAGGACATGTGAGGAGTAAGGACTATAACTATTTTGGGGGAGGGTCTGATAATTAACCAAGGACACCCAGCTGTGTTTGGAATGCCCACCCTTTCTATACCTCCATCAAATAGCAATTCACTGCTTCACATCTGTAAACCCCGGTTTGCTTTCTTGTATTCGAACCTGCCATGACTACCCTTCTACAAGCTTTTCACCCTGAAAATTTACTTGTTCTAAAATATTAGAAAAATAAATGCTAACCTTGGAAACATCACCTATATGCATCCTCTTTGCCATATATTCCTTTCGTCTAGGGACCTCTCACTTTTATGTTTTACTATTATGTTTACCAAAATCAGTCATTGAATCAACTCTATAAAATGTTCTTTGTAAGGAATTCCCAGTTAAGAAACAGGAGGGTTTAGAGGGTCCATCATGAGAATGAAGAGGAAGATAGCAGTTACAGTAGCCAGAGTGGTAGAGGCTGGAAGTATAAGATGAAGCTACTTCTTAGAGTTTAAATTAGATATGGCAGAAAGGTCAAGACAAGGCCTGGGAGCAGGAGATGTCTTTGAATTCTGGGTTGTTCCCAACACAGAACAGGGTTTATGCCAGGGATTATAACAAAATAAAGAACTATTCCTAGCATATAGGAATTATATTCATATGGATAGACTTATTTAATTTTGCCTTGGAAAAAAATCTTAGAAATATTGACAATAGCAGAGAGAGAAAGACAGAGAGAGAAAGAGAGAGAGAGAGAGAGAGAGAGAGATAGAGAGAGAAAGAGAGAATAGAAAATGGTAACAGACTTAAGAGAACACTAAACAACAACAAAATATTCTATAGAGTTTGTGCAAAAGACTCTTTCCTCCTTTTCTCCACCCAGCTTTGGAGGCAATAGCTTGCACTCACTCAGAGACATCACTTTAAACAAGGTACAAAAGGTTTCTATTGTCTGATGTGTGTTCTTCCTAACAAAAGTGTTCCAGGCTTGCCCTATCCATGGCGCATTTTCTCAGAATCAATCTGGTCCTCTCATTCAGCTGGTGTCCAATGGCATTGTCTGTCCCTTCCTCCAGGAGCTGATCTCTGCCAGGTAGAAAATTAAGTTTCCTTCCCTCTTCTCTTTAGACACAATGCTTCAGCATCACAGAACCCTTGCTCTGTGTGGGAAACCGACTTCCTGTCTCAATAAACAAGCACACACAGGCTTTTTCTGGACACATAATGGGGCCTTTTTGATTTTACACAAAAATCATTCCACACTTAACACATCAATGAGGCCACTTAAGCTCTACTGCATTTGAATTAAAGAGGAATTGTGTGATCAAAGGGTGTGAAAAGAACCACACAGGGCGTTCTTCAGATCCTCAACTTTTGTTACATTTGATACATAACAAGCCCAATAAATATGCTTATCCTAGGAGCTAGGTTCATTATCTCATATGCTTAAGCCTGGGGAAAGGACTCCCATATTCTTCTTCATCCTAGTGTCCCTTGGCTTCTTTTGCTGAGTTTTGATGAGGAAATGAGAAATACTTGCATGTTTTAAAGGGCTGTGGATGAAGTTGAGGGATGAGGTCATTTTGTCTTGAACCTTTGTTGCTACTTTACTAAATAAAAATGTACATACATATTTATATATGATATATATATATGTCATTACCTCATTGATGACATAGACATAATTATAAATAATATACACACTTCAGATGTATACATTACTAGAGTTACTATCATACACACCCTAACAAAACCTAGAGAATTTCCTTTTCTTAGCAAATATGGCATACAAAGCAAAAGGATACATGAAAATTCTTGAATGTTTAGAATTGGGCTGGTGGATAGGACATTCTATAGCCTTTTTATAACCTTTCATGACATAGGCAAGCATAGCTTCTGGGAATGTTATTAAGTATTTCACATTTGCTGTGATTTTTTTTTTCTTTTTACTACACAATGTGTTCTAAACAGATTTGGAAACAGACTAAAGAGTACTCAGGTATCCTCATAAGCCATGTATCTCAGCTACATATATATGGAAATAGTAGCTTTTGAATCATAACTGACATACTAGGAAAACACGTGTCTTATACAAGTACATAAAACCCCTAAAAAGCAAATTATGCAGCCAGTGAATTTGGGTTGATAGACTATAGCATCATTTAAATTCATGTGATCCAGTCAACATTAGATTGGGATAGATTCCTTTAGATATTGTCTATATGAACATTGGGCAAAATTTCTGAACTGTTCATACATATAGATAGATAGATAGATAGATAGATAGATAGATAGATAGATAGATATAAATATCCCTTCTCATCCAAGAAGTTTAAATTTGAATTAATTAACTAAAATATAATAGAAAACCAATTTCAAGCCAGCTCTCTCCTCTGTGAAAGGCTCACAGTTCAGTAGCAGAAGTGAGGTGGAGATAAACAATGATAATGTAGATGTGTAAAAAAAAAATTCTCAAGTGGCACCTAGAAGAGGAGAGTGGACTCCAGCAACCCATATAGCACAGAGAGGAGTTCCAGGGCACATCCAAACGTGTGTGTTTGCACATGGTCTTAGAAGATGAATGGGAGGATTGAAAGTTTACCAGACACAAGGATAAAGGGGAAACAAAGTCAGTTAAAATATTTATAATCAGAGGCATGTTTGACATTACAATGACCTGTTAAGTGGTTCTGAATCCTTGGATGTTGTATGCAATATATGATGGGATGTTTCACTGAGTGAAGGTTAGCCACAGCTGTGCATTTGGAAGCAGTGAAGTCCCAAGTGGGGCCTTAACAGAGTGATTTCATTTCTCTATTTTTTTCATACTGAGTTGTGTGTGGCCTAGCCATCCTCTGAAGGAGCACTCTGACCTGCTGATTTTTATAGTTCTAAATAACTCAGCCAGTTGTATTTGCTTTCCTAACATTTGATTGTTTGGTATTATGCATGCCAGCCATGTAGATGGTGGCCTAAAAGATTTACTTCCATCCAGTTATTTTGATTGCTGTGTAGATAATCACAAACATTTAAAGAAAAAAAAAATTCCATGGGGGTGAAAGGCTCTATGCCATGCTCCCCAGATAAATATCTGTTGATGGTGACACTAATAACAGCCCAGGTCTGTTAAACAGGGTTATAAGATCAGAGGACCATATGTTGCTGCTACAGTTTGGGACAGTCAAACCTTTCCCATGGAGCCTATGAACTTTTCTCTGTGGCAGGAGTAAATGAAACTCAGTGGAGATGCCCCAAAACAATAATAGGCGATGCAGTTGTTCATTTCTTCTAGGTTAACTCTGTACCTATATAAATGCAAGGTTCAGGCAAGCCTTATTTTAACCATTGGCCCAACCTTCCTGTCCAATCCCACTTAAACTCATAGATCATAGGGATGCCCCCTTCTGCTTTGGGATGAAGGAAAGAATTCCTTGCTTCCTTATTTTCATTTGGGGTTTGTTTGTCCTTGAACTGTATAGTGGCCCGTGCTAGAAGTTCTTATTTAAATGAGGCCTAAGGTGGATGTTTCACTCAATAGTGCAAATAACTTGTCAAAACACAGAAGGGAACGTTTGAGTGAAGAAATGCTTATGAACATACTGTTTTATGAACATGATAAGCATGGAAAGAAAAGAAATAGGAATAAAAGGGGGAGGGGGAGGGGGAAAGATAGAAGGACTCATGTATATTAAATATAGGAACAGGAACTTAGGAAATTTAAGAAACCCTGTCTACTGTTGACTTAGAAAAAAAAATGACCTTGCCCAATATTTCTCAAGTTCTGAGCATGAGAAGATCTATATATTCATTCTAATGAATGCATTTAAAGAACAGAAAGACAAAAGGAAGCATTTTCAGAGGAAAAAATATGAAAGTGAAGATATTGGAAGTTACACTTTGTGAGAAAAAGCATAATTCTTCATCCAAGTTTTCAACTGGAGGAAAGAGTGATGAATCCTTAACAGCTGTGTCCTTGGTGGAAGGAAAGCACACAGTCCTGAGGACTTCTGTTAACCCAGATGCTAACTGTGCTCAAATTCAGCTGCTATAATCCCAGCAGAAGTCAACATGGCTAAGGTCAGTGTCTACCCTCTGCTTCTCAACTTGGCACACATGACCCTTTGTGACCCAGTCCCACTCAACTTTGCCAGCATTAGCTGACCCACCTACTTTCCAATGAAAAGTGAACCATTCTTACTAAACTGTCTCCAACCAGATATCTCTACCATTGACTCCAACATTCTTTCCTTCCTGCCTTATTTATTCATTCTTTATTCCAAGCATCTATTCCTTCAGGAATACTTTCCATCCTTCCTTCATCCTTCTTTGGGTACCCCAAATATGAGCTGGCTATTGTAGTCATAGCATCTCTAATAGTCAGTTCATATCAGTGGCTTTACACAGTCTAGATTCATCTGAAACGGGAATCTTGGTGAAGGATTCTTAGGTCAGGTTGGCCTGTGAGGATGTCTATTGGAGAATTGTCTTCCATTAATTGAGATGTGAAGACTCATCCACTTGTGGGCAGCACCATTCCCTTGGTTTGGGTCTTGGGCTATATAAAAGTGGAGAATGTGAGCCGAGCACTAGCATGTATATATAAGTTCATTGCTCTCTGCTATGGATTGTGGATGTAATGTGACTAGCTGCTTCAAGTTCCTGTGCCTTGACTTCCCTGCAATGATTGACTGTGGTCTAGAATTTTGACACAAATAAGCCTTTCTCCCTTAAGTTGCTTTTTGCTAGAGTATTTTTATCACAACATCAGAAAAGAAGCTAAGATAGCACATCACTTCACATGCTGCTCCCATGTTGACCTTCCTCACTGGACCCTCAGCTCCTTTGAAGGACTGGAGCTTGAATGCATGTCACTTGACAGTTTTAGTGAAATGCTGGCTGGGTGAAGGAATTGCATTATTTTTTATGTGGAATTCCCATGTTGAATTTTTGTGTCTTCTTTTTCTTTTTTTACAAGTAAAACAAAATGCCAGGGCTGGAGAGATGGCTCAGAGGTTAAGATCCCTGGCTGCTTTTACAGAGGACCAGCGTTTGGTTCTTAGCACCCATGTGGTGTCTTAAAACAACTCCCAAACTTCAGTTCTAGGCAATCAGCATTTTCTTCTGGTCTCTTTGAGTTCTTTCATATATACAGTGCACATAAGTTCATACAGGCACACATACACAGGAAATTGCACTACAAGATGTAGCACCTTCCCCACTTTAAAAGGTACAAGTCAATGATATTAAACACTTTCACAATGTAGAGCTGTCACCAGCATTCAGGAATCTGAACAACTTTTTCCTGCTGAGATTAATGCCCTGTAATGGCTCTTCGAAAGGGAGAGGCTGGAAACTTTCTTTTGTCTCTTTGTCTGATACAGTCCAAGGTGGAGAATGAAGAAGGTAGTGTCTAATTCCTAATCTTGACTAGGAAACCAAAACAAACACAAGAGCAACCAAATGCAAGACCCCAGAATAGGGGTCAGAGTCTCTGGAGGAAAGTAGGTGGGATTCATTAGTCTTCGGGGGGATTCATTCGGGAGACAATAGTGGTACATGTGAGCCAGAATGAATGCTAAAGCACAAAAACTCCTGTTTCTACTTCTAGAGGCTGAGAAGTCCAAGAGAGTACTTTGTTATCTGGTGAGGGTCTGGCCAGAGCTTTCATCACAGTCCAGGAGAGGGAGGGAGTGATAAAGAGGGTCTAGCCAGTTCCCTCCAAACCTCTTATAAGCTCTCAAACCTCCTTCACCAAGGTAGGTTGAGCTTTCATGACCTACTTACTCCTGACTTATAAGAATTATCATGTTAGAGTTACAGTGTCAGACTGTACATTTTGGAATGGGCACAAACATGGTTTGAAAACCATGGCAGGAGGGGAAGCCCTGTGATTCATAATCCCATGATGACCCAAAGAAAGATGGAAACTGAGTTAAGTGCAGGTGATATCCTAAGGTCTCTGGGACTCTAAGACTCATCTAATTCTCAAATAGCACCTCATGGCATGCCAACATCTGCCCCAACACCTCAAGACATGTAAGGCTGTGATTTTTCAAATAGCCATTGTACAAGTGAACTCTGATTATTGGAAGCTTTTCTTGTTACACCAAATCAGTACTGCCACTGCCTTGCAGGTACTTACAAGAAGTTGCCATCTTTTACCTCACAGCTTGGGATTTTGGAAGGGGAATTAAAACTGTATTTCTCTTTATTTGTCCCAAACTTGAGAGCTTATGTTGGAGTCAATAGTAGAGATACCTGGTTAGAGAGAGTTTAGTAAGAATGGTACCTGAGATTTCACTTTTCATTGGAAAGTAGGTGGGTCAGCTAATGCTGGCAAAGTTGAGTGGGACTGGGTCACAAAAGGGTAATGGGTGCCAAGTTAAGAAGCAGAGGGTAGACACTGGCCTTAGCCACTTTGACTTCTGCTAGGATTGTAGCAGCTGAATTTGAGCACAGTTAGCATCTGGGCTAACAGAAGTCCTCAGGAGTGTGTGTTTTCCTTCCACCTGTTCACCATTTTAAAAATAAACTCAAGCATCCTACAAGAGATAGGGAGAGAAAGGAGGTGGGCAGAGATATACTACTCAGTTTTGAGTCCCCAGTGTAAGCATTTGATGTTACATTCCTCATTGCTTACTTAGTGCTGCTCAGTCCCTGTGCTTTCCTGGGCCCTGGCTCCCCATCTGCAAGTGAGAGCATCGTGATCCATTTCAGATGTGTGCTTCATCATTTGGAGACAAGCTATCTGACTACAAATGCTCTCGATGTCCTCATCAGATTGTATGAATAATTCATGGTGAGCATCATGTGGGACTGGATTATATTTGGATATTTTATGTTGATCATTCTTAAGCCAGGCTGCTGTGACTCATCACAACCTTTGGTAGCATTTTTCAAGGGTAAAGAACATGAAACACGGGGGTTCATTTTAAAGAAAAGGAAATAAGGAAAAGAAAAAAATCAACATTAGGGGAACTGAAAGCACAGGGCAAACTCACAGTGATTGGTTTCATATATGTTTAAAGATCATTAGTCATAAAGAAAGGAGTCTGGGACAAATAGAAAGAAATAAGGTTTTCATTACCCTTCCCAAGTCCCTAGTAACCACCATTCTACTTGGCTTTCAGGAGCTCAACTTTTCTATATTTCACATAGAAGTGAGATTTATACAGCATTTGTCATTCTGTGTGTGGCCTATTTCATTTAGTGTCGTGTTCTCCGGACTCATCTGTGCAGTCAGTGATACTGTGGTTTCTTCTTCTGTAAAGTCGGAATAGCATTCCCTGTGTGTTTGCCGTGCATTGCTCATATCCTTTCATCAGCTGACTAAACACTCAGGTCAGCTCTGTGTCTTGGCTATTGTGGAGAGTGCAGCAAGAAAATATTGCAGGATAGGTACCCTTTGGTTAGCCTAATTTAAATTTAGATACCTTTTGCATAGTGACATTGCTAAATCATATGGCAGAACTCTTTTTAATTTTTGAGGCCTCTACATACTCTTTTTCTATAATGGTTGAATTAATTCACATTTCCATTGACAACATTTTGTTTGTTTGTTTTGCGTATTCACTATACATCCTGCTCACTGGTCGCCCCCTGGTCACTGCCTCCCACAATCTTTGCCCTCCTCCCCTCTTCTCTGAGTGAGTGGGAGCCCCCTGGGTATCCTCCCACCATGCTACTTCAGATCTCTGTGAGGCTAGATGCATCATCTCCAACTGAGGCCAGACAAGGCTACCCAGCTAGAAGAACATATCCCATATACAGGCAACCGCTTTTAGGATAGTCCCTACTCCACTCGTTTTGGACCCACATGAAGATCAAGCTGCATATCTGCTACATACTTGCAGAGAGGCTTAGGTCCAGACCATGTGTGTTCTTTGGTTGGTGGTTCAGCCTCTGAGAGACCCAAAGGTCCAGGTTAGTTGACTCTCTTGATCTTCCTGTGGTGCTCTTAACCCTGTAGAGGCTGCAATCCTTTCTCCTGCTCTTCCGTAAGAGTCCTCAAGCTCCATCCAGAGTTTGGTTGTGGGTGTCTGCATCAGTCTGAGTCAGCTGCTAGGTAGAGCCTCTCAGAGGACTGCCATTCTAGACTCTTACCTGCAAGCATAACAGAGTTTCTTTAATAGTGTCAGGGATTTGTGCTTGCCCATGGGATAGATCTCAAGTTGAGCCAGTTATTGCTTGCCCATTCCATCAGTCTCTATCCCTCATCCCTGCATATAGACCTTGAAAGAGCAACTCTCAACTTCATATGAAAAAATAAAAAACCCAGGAGAACCAAAACAACCCTGAACAATAAAATAACTTCAGAAAAAAACCCTGACCTCAAACTGTACTACAGAGCAATAGTGATTTTAAAAAAAAAGAAAGAAAGAAAAAGAAAAAAAAAAAACCTACATAGCATTGGTACAGAAACAGACACATTGATCAATGGAATTGAATTGAAGACCCAGGTTTAAACCCACACACCTATGGACACTTGATTTTTGATAAAGAAGCCAAAACCATACAATGGAAAAAAGAAAGCATCTTTAACAAATGGTGCTGGTCTAACTGGATGTCTTCAGGTAGAAGAATGCCAATAGATCCGTATTTAAAACCCCTCTGCAAAACTCAACTCCAAGTGGATCAAGGACTTCAACATAAAACAAGATACATTAAAACTCATGGGAGAGAAGTTGTAAATAGCCTTGAACACATTGGTACAGAGAACAGTTTCCTGAACAGAAAACTAATGGCTCAGGCTCTAAGATCAACAATTGACAAATGGGGTCTCATGAAACTGCAAAGCTTCTATAAAGCAAAGGACACGGTCAATAGGACAAAACAGCAGCCTCCAGATTTGGAAAAGATCTTCACCAACCCTACATCTGACAGAAGACTGATATCCAAAATGTGTTAGGAACTCGAGAAGTTAAACACCATCAACAATGTTTTTAGGTGAAGTTTGGTACCATGGTGCCAAGTCCTTCTCTGCCTATGCTTTCCTACTGAGGCAGCAATCTTAATGAATGCATGTTAACACAAATTGAATACTTTCTAAAAACTGACTGCTCTATGCTTGATGAAGTTATCACCAGACCTCTCAAGCAAGTGTTTGGTTGCATTACCAATGTATGTGTAACAACATTAAGATGTAAGTATTTGAGTTACACTGGTGTGGTAAAGTCCTTAATTCCAATACTCAGGAGGCAGAGGCAGGCAGATCATTTTGAGTTTGAGGTCAGTTTAACCTACATAGTGAGTTCTAGGCCAGCAAGAGCTATGTAGTGAGACCATGCCTCAA
>NW_022196906.1:35556318-35578026 GCF_008632895.1 Mastomys coucha | reverse complement strand
AAAAAAAAAAAAAAAAAAAGAAAGAAAGAAAGAAAGAAGGCAAAGAAAAAGAAATTAGTTACATGATAGACAAGAACCCACAGTTGCTGGATGAAATAACAGGAATTTATTACCATACATTTCTAGTTCCAAAGTTTCTAACTAATCTACTTTGGTACCCTCACTACTTGCCCTCATTTCTCAACTGAGCATCATTCTAAGATGAAGAGATAGAGAGTTGAACATGATTTTTTTCTTAAAGTAAAATATATCAAATAAGTGAAGTCAGTAGTTCAAGAGAATCCCAATTGTGTTGGTTTGAGTATGAAATGTTCCCCCACAGGCTCATATATTTTAACACTTGGTCCCTATTTGAGAAGGTTGGGAAACCCTTTGAAGGTGGAGCTTTGCTGGAGGAAGTACATCATCATTGGAGCTGGGCTCTGAGAGCTCACAGCTCATTCCGCTTCCAGTTCTATGCTCTTTGTGTGGTTAAAGATGTGACTTCTTAGCTTCCTGCTAGCACCTGGAGCCATGCTTGTCCTGCTGTTATGGACTTCTGGAACCATATAGCAAAATAATCTCTTTCATAAGTGACTTTAGGTCACACTTGTTTATCACAGCAATGAGACAATAACTAACACAGCAACTTTTCTCAGCCTTTGGGCAGGGAACAGAAGGCACTGAGCATATTGTCCTGGTCAATGGTGGACCCACATCTATGACCTTTGGTGGAGTTTCTACAATAGCCAGCTCTGCCTTACAGCTGCCATGCATGGTGACTAAGGGCTTCAGGGCCAGTCTGACAGAGTCCAGCACTCCCTGTGCCAGGGTTTGGGGTTTGTAATCTAACATTCTTTTTACCTTTTGAGATCGGAGCAGCAGATAAGAAAAGACACAGTCTAGTTCACTTGCACTTCAAGAGAAAAGAAACAAGCATAGTTCTCTCTCCTTCAGTCTTCCCCGGCTCTTTTTCATCACTTGCAAGTCTCCTTGTTACCTCTGTGCTCGCTGAACATTTGTAACCCCCACTCTGCCTTGCCCTGCCCACAAGAAAGGTGCCACACAAGGAATAATAAAACACATGGTTCGCATTTTGTCTTTCTCTTGCCTTCAAGTAAGTGTTATCATAACTCCTCTAGAATTAGAGTTACAGGAATTTGTGAGGCCTCCAACGTGGGCAGTGGGACCCATATTCATCTCATCTGGAAGAACAGAGAGTACTAGTAATCCCTGACCCATTTGTCTAGTCCTAGTAATATTTTTTAAAATCAGAAGCATTATCAAGATGTTCATGGAGGTGGAGGGAGTATGAGTTCACATAAATTCTTCCATTCATGTACTGTTTTAGTGTGTGTCCTTCACCAAGTTATACCTAGGTGTTTTCAAAAGGCTCATGTATTTTTCTGTCATCTTCTTCCTTGCATTTTCTTGGAAATATCCATGTTTTCCTGGGTAAAACATCTCCTAAGGAAAACGTTGTGCTCATTGTTTTGATTTCAATGTTTTTCCATAGCCCTTACCTCCTAAGGAGTCTATGGAGTCCATGGGGCTCTGAGATACTCTCTTCCTTACAGCTTGCTAGAGTAATTCTGTTGTTCATTGTCTTAAAGGTTTGTGCCTGGCTGCTCTGGCTGATTCCTGTATGTCCTTATGTGACAGCAGCATGTGTAACTTCACAAGTTGTCTTTTAAGAGTCCAGGATTTTTAAGATATAAAGTTAACATATGTTACTTACAACGTTAATCACTTAACAATTATAAGCAAACACATTTCTTCAAAATGTCTATCTGATGTCAAAACAATTGGTCAATTTTACAAAAAAAATTAACTAAATGAAATCATACAAATAAAATTGTCTACTAAAACTTCAACATTTCACTTAACTGTATTTCTTTCATTTTGTGATAAAATATCTTGGGTATATAGAACTTCAAGTACAAACAAATATCTAGCAAAATTTAAAAAACACATCCACTTCAATTTTTATGCATGTATGATGCACACTATTAGTGTGTGTGTATGTGTGTGTGTGTGTGTGTGTGTGTGTGTGTGCAGATATTGTGGCATTATTTGAGGAAGAACATATATTTGCTTTTAAAGTTGTTATATTTAATATAAAAGGAAAGTATATTATATTGATAGTTGTATTTCTCATGAAAGGGAAAGATATAATTATATTTATAATTGTTATATTTAATATACCTGGCTACATTTGAAAAGCCTGGATACAATTTTCTATAAAGAAAGTTAATACCAAAGACACAGGTAGTTTGTCTGTAATATACAATGTGTTGAAAGTTTCCTTCTGGCCAGACACATATGCAGCCTTGCTGTATTCTTAGATGAAGAAGGACACTTGCATCAAGAACACCACGTGATCCCAACCTGGATTTTATATAGTTTTACATGAGAATCGCAGAAAATGATCAGCATTTGCCTCTCACCTGAGTTTCAGGCACTCCATCATGGAAGCCGGTGACTAGGCGGCAGTGTGTCATACTTCCTGTCTACAGGAAGACAGAGGACCCCATGCTGATGAGAAGAAACAGTCTCTTTCAATTTGGAGAATCCCTTCAGAATATTAAGAACCTGGCAGATGCTTCTGATAAGAAATCCTCAGGGTCTTCTTGTCTGGGCTCAGATCTTTCAGTTTATGGGATGGGATACACTATCTACTGCAGTGGAAATTAGCCAGGCACTTTAACAAGGAGTCTGAGGAGCATAATGACTGAGAGTCAACCTCTGTGTTGTTAAGGAAAAGTATTCCTGAGATTAAAACTCCTTCATCCATTGCATAGGAAGAGGAAGTTAGAACTGAAGGAGGTAGAGAAGGAAGACAGAGATGAGGAGGAGGACAAAGAGGAGGAGGAAGAGGAGAGCTAAGAGAAGGGGAGGAGGGTTGGAAAAAACCCATAACTCATCCAAGTTTGATTTTAAGGCCAATAGGTACAACATACAGCAACACTGCTTACCACTAAGCTTCCTTTCCTCTCCCTATGCTGCAAAATGAGCCCCGGGCTCATTGTCTGCTCACATACATGCCCATATTTGTATTCATATCTCCAAACTAGGCTCCCTGTCACTGGACAAAAGATATGAAATGGTAATTTAAGATTTTGAACAACAGGTAATGTAGACTAGTGATTACTGGGTGTAAAGAAACAATATGGGGTGTGTTCCATCATCTTCTAGGAGATACTTTCTAAAGTTCAGAGTGGAAACTATGTCATGCTCATCCTTGATTAAAGAGATAAAAGCCAATATGGAACTGTTGTCTCACTAAGAATTTATGGATTGACTTCCCAAACCAAAGACAAGGTTGGAAGAAGTCTATTTAGGAGACCCTTGAGTACTTGGCTGAGCACATAGTTTCACCTAGGCAGAGCCAAAAGTCAGAAGCCAAGCTCAAAACAACAAATGAACACAGGAGATTGAAAAGGGAGAAAACTAGCCGGGCAGTGGTGGCGCATGCCTTTAATCGCAGCACTTGGGAGGCAGAGGTAGGCACATTTCTGAGTTTGAGGCCAGCCTGGTCTATAGAGTGAGTTCCAGGACAGCCAGGGCTACACAGAGAAACCCTGTCTCAAAAAAACAAACAAAAAAAAAGAAAGAAAGAAAGAAAGAAAAAGAAAGGGGAGAAAACTAGTAAAAATCACTGACTGAAACACGTGCCAGAGGTGTGATGAGGTGGGGGATGGTTCTTTTTTAACCATCCATAGAGTAGAGGTCTCATAATGCCCCCACAGTGTTGATTAGAGAATCCAGAAAAGCCATTACTTAGAGAAAGAAGAAATCTATCTCAAGATTCTAGAGCAGCTCTAACATAATTTTAAAACAAGAATCAGAATCAAGATAGCTCTCTCCACTGCCTTCCAGAACACACCACAACACCATTCAGAAAGATAACAAGATCTGGACACTCAGCAAGATTCAGATTTATGATCTTCAGCACCAAATTACAAATGATTTGACATGTACAGACTTTAGCCAGAAGGAAAACTAGTCGATATAAACAGACCCAGAAGTGACAAAGAGAACAGAATTAATAGACAGGAACAACAAAACAGCTACTGTCAATATGCCCAGGCATTAACAAAACACAGTGTAAAACATCAAGTAGAGAAAGATAATATAGAATGGAGGCATTATCAAAAAGAATATAATGGGGTCAAAGACAAAGCTTAAACGTCTTCTGCCAAAAGAGAGCTGTGAAAACATGGAATGAAAAAAATCCACTGGATGAGCTTAACCTTAGAAGAAAAAATAAAGTAATTTGAATACGCAAAAATAGAAACTATCCAGACTAACAAGCAGAGAAGGGGGAAAAGACTAAACTGTTAGGCTTCACTGACCTCTAAAAAGATTTAATTGTACTCTCAAGTTGCCGCATCAGGAAGGGAGATGTTTTCTCAAGGCAAAAATCACTGAGATTTCTCTAAATTCGAAGGGAAAAAATATCAATTCTGAGATCTTAGAAACTTAATTAATCCCAAAGAGGATAATTCCAGGGAAAACTGCTTTAAAACCCATCATCATTGAAAGCAAAGATCAGAAATCATAAAATAACATCTAAAAGGCCAGAGAGAAAGACTATTACCTAAGAAAAACTAGTGACTTCATTTCCAATTGATTCTAGAACACCATAGACTGACTGAGGAACCCTATATAGCTCCAGAAAGAGACCTGACTCGCAAGGGGGAGCCGGGTAAGGAAAAGAAAAGAGAAACAAAACCAAAATAGACAGATGGACATATAGAAATACAGAAAATCTCTGATTGGGCAATATAGGCTGTCTGTTGGAGAAACCCCAGTAAACTTAGAAACTCACATGTTTACTAGAAGCTGAATTATTGCATATAGCTGAACAAGGAGATGGGGTTATTATATACAGATAAACAAGGAGTCAGAGTTTATGGTGTAAAACTGCACCAAGAAAACAGAATTATTAAATCTTGGGAGGAGCAGTTTCTGCAGGGGAACAGTCTTTAGGTCATGACTGTCCAAGGGGGAGAAAGCTGTCATGAACATTTTCAACACACACTGTCAACACTTGCAATTGTTCCTCCAAGAAAGGTTTTGCTATTTACCTCTGAGCATCACCCCAAGGGAAAGGCTTCCTCTTTTCTCCCATATACATTAGGTTATGGCGTCCTTGGCATTCTCATCCCTATGTCAATAACACACATTCCACTCAAGACTTGTCTCACTTAGGGCTTCCTCTATTTCCTACAACTGACAGATTTTAAATGACGGAAGGAAGAGACCAACAGAGTTCTATACAGAGTGGGAAATATTTCTTAAAAATACAGAGACATTAAGTCTATAACTTGACAAAAGCTAAGAATGTGTCACAAGTACACCTGCTCTACAGTACAAGAAGCAATAAAAGAAGCTTTCAAGCTGTAAAAAAATAAATGCCCGATTTCAGATAAAAATTCAGATCTAGACAAAGAAATGAAAAGTTCTGAGAACAGTAAGCACATAGGTAAATATAAACCATGCTTTGTTCTTTAATTTCTTATAAAAATAATGCATTGTTTAAAGAAAAATGAATAACAATGTATTTTACCTTTTGTAGCATGTTGAGAAGAAATCTTTGAAGATTAGGAGACAAAAACATGATGAGCAGTATTTGTGTTTCTTGTGATTTACATGGGGTGGGCTGATTTTAATTAAAGGCTCAATGATTCAGAGGACGAGGGTGTCTGATATGAGACTGTGTCTTCTGTATAGGAGAGAGAAACTTAACAATATGGCTTCCTAAAAATGACCTGAACAAGTGATAACTCTAGTTGGAATGTCAGCCAAGAGATCTCAACAGGGCTCCACTCCTAGACGAAGAAGACCTACAGGCAACTAATTAATGGCTGCTGAGAAAGGGACATTCATTCATCTTTAAGGATGAGCTCCCTGATAGGGTATACAATCCCAACTGGTCATCCCTAAAAACATACATATGAGCCATGTGAGCAACTGTAAATTATACTCAGCAGGCAGAGTGTGTGTGTGTGTGTGTGTGTATTTGTGTGTATGTCTATGTGTATATCTGTGTATGTGTGCAATTATAATGATTAAAGAAGAGACCATGATTTAGGGAAGGAGTGGAGGGAACATGGAAGGAGTTGAGTGGGGAGACATTGGAGTAAAAACTGATATACACATAGGACTAATATACAAAATATCAAAAACAAAAAAAATAAAAACTGTCTTACATTTTACAAGTCTTTGCATAAAGACTACAAACTCTGATGGCTTCACTGGTAAATTCCAAATAATTAAGGAAGAAATAACTGAATATTCTGTTAGATTTTTCAGAAATATCAAGGATGGGAACATTTCTAAATCTAAGTACCATATTGATACCAAATTGAGCAAAATATTATGAATACTACTAATTAATATCTCTTATTAAAAGAAACACAGAGAAAAATAATCAACTCCAAAAAACAAGGGATTCTCCCAGAAATGCAAAGTTGTCTTTTTAACATTTAAAATAAAACCCATGTTATCTATAGACTGAAAAGATAAAAGACAAATCATTTCATTATCTTTGTCAATTGAAGAACTAGCATTTCATTGAATTTAGTGTTGAGTTATTATAAAATAACAACTATCAGGGAATTATACATAGATACAAACTTTAACCTGATAAAGGGCATTTATTTTTGAAACCACAAATTACATTACATTTAATCAAAATAATGAACTGAATGCTTTCCCTCTTCATAGAACTCAGAGGAGCTAGATGCCCATCTTCTCACTGGTACAACCATCTCTGTCTGGAGAGTCTAGCCAGTGCAGGAAAACAAATCAAGATAACCACCCAAGATGGTAGAGCACATTTTAGCTCCCAGCACTCTTGGGCAGAGGCAGGTGAAATTCTGTGTACTCTAGGTCAGCCTGGTCTACAGAGTGAGGTCCAGGACAGCCAGGACTATGTAGAGAGAACCTGTTTCAAACAAAACAAAACAACAACAGAAAGAGAGAGAGAGATGCCTACAGAGAGGCAGAAGGAGGGAGGGAGGGAAGGAGGGAGGGACTGAGAAGGAACAGGGAGGGAAGGAGAGAGAGAAGGAGGAAGAGACAGAGAGAAGGAAGGAAGGAAGGAAGGAAAGAAGGAAGGAAGGAAAGAAGGAAGGAGGAAAAAGAGTGCAAGGACTGACTAAAAAGTCAAAAGCAAAACTGTGTTGAATTGTCTGCAGTGTGCACAGAGAATTCTAAAGAATCCAAAATATATATAAAATCAGGAAATGCATTTGTTATCATAAAATACACAAAAATCAATGAAATTTCTAACATTACCAATTAAAAGTTGAAAAAAGGAAGCTTTGGACATCATTTACAATATTATAAAAGATGAAATACTGTTAAAGTTAAGATTGCATGACCTTAAAGATCAACAAAGACATTGATAAGAAGAAAGCAAACCAACTTTCATGTTTTTGTTTAAAATAAGGTATCAAAATAACAGAATGGGAAAGGAAATTATTTTCAACAAATAATAAGATAATAAGCTGTCTGTATGAAGATGAGGAGGGGAGAAACCCAAACTCAAGCCTTATGTTTAAAAGTTAATTAGATTCATTAAGACCAAACAGTTAACAACTCTGTTAAGTTCTGAGACTTTATAAAGAATACATCCATGGGTAGATGGCTCAGTGGGTGCAGCATATTCTATATTCCAATCCCCAGAAATCACTAAAGCTGGGTAAAGTTGTATCTTATGAGAAGATAGAAGCAGAGACAGGAGAATCCACCAAAGCTTGGGGGCCAGTTAATGTAGCGTATGCTATGGCTAGCAACAAGAGATCCTGTTTCTAACTCAGTAGAAAATGAAGAAGACACTACATATGTTCCTAGATACTCATGCACATATGCACACACACACACACACACACACAAACACACACACACATTCACACATACACTCTCTCACACACACACAGATATAATATACATTCATGATTTGAGGATATATACACATTTATTAGTAGGGACGCAGGATAGCATGAAATATAAAGAAATGGTGTTAAACAACCAGTGGATGAATGCAAAAGTACTTCACAAAGGAAGCCACATGAATGGCTACTTGGTACAGGGAAGGAAAGGTGTTCAAAAATATCATTATTCAAGAAATGCAAATTATACATGCAATGTGTTACCACAGTGCACCTGGTAGGAGAGCTGGACAATCAACCACACTCAGTGTTGCTAGGAAGTAGCATAACTATTGATAGAAGTATAAAGAGGTGCATAACCTTCCGAAACCCATCTAGTCATTTTTTAACACAAAGTTATCCATATACATCCTCTATGATTCATTACCTTCACTTCTAGGTATTTACCAGAGGGAAATGAAAACATGCAGATAGAAGTGCACAAACATTCACTGGGACAGAACAAGCTGAAAACTACAGGAAAACAGATTATTGTGCATTCCTGTATCCATCACATAGGGAATGCTCCTTAGCTGTCCCATGCTCTACTAAGGGCAGCAGTGGGAAGGAATCTCAATGCAATTGAAGTAAACAAAGCCAGGGATCTAAAAACATGAGACTGCATGACTCTAAGCAGCATAGAAATCCACAGAAAGAGCAAAAGCTGAAACCAGAGCAGCAGCTGTTCTTGGAGTCAAGAGTTGTTGATGGAGACAGGAGGAAGAGGAGCTTTGGGGAACAGGAAAAGTGCCCTATGTGGTTAGAAGATCCCTCTGCTGCTGTTGTATCAGCTTTGAAATGTTAGCCTGTTCTAATTCCAACTGATGGAAATTTGAGCTTGACACGGGGTTTTTTCATTTGCTTATACATGATTTTTATCAGCAAGAGCTATTACGTTACACAGGAAACTGCATTCAGCTGAACACAACTGGGCAGGAGAATAAAATCCCTCTCACACACAATCCCTCAAAATGTGTGCTAGATCACAGTGCTCACCCAGGTTGTTAGAAAACAGCCAGCCCCCTCAGTGCTCCCTCCCTTACAAGGCGACAGCAGGTCGTTTTAAAGGCAAAGTAGATTTTGATTTTTGAGACAGGGTCAGTATGGCCCAGGTTGACCTTGAACTTTGCTGTGTAGCTGAGAATGGACTGGGTCTTGCAAACTTCTGCCACCAACCTCCCAAATGCTAGCATTACAGGAGTGCACTACCACACCTAGTTTTGCATAGTGGTAGGAATCGAACCAGTTTCACATATGCTGGGTAAGTAACCTGTAAGCTGAGTCTTACAGTCTCTGGTACCAACACTGATGTTTATTGTAGTAGTTTTTAATTTCTTAATCACCAACATGTGAAACTCACTTTTTACTAGGTTTTTATTTAATTTTATGTCACTTGAGTATTTTGCCCCAATTTTATTCTTTTTTACATAAACTTTATATGGCATTTTTGTTGCTTGATTTTACATGGAAATTGTGATTTTCTTTAGTAATAAGCATTCATGCTATACATGCAGCTCCATTGGTAGAGTGTATAAAACCCTGGCTTTGAGCTACAGCACTACATAAAACTAGCCAGGTATGGTAGTACACTCCTGTAATCCCAACACTCAGAAGATGAAGACAAGAGGAGCAGAAGTTGAAATAATTCTTGGCTACAAAGCAAGTCCCATGTAGGCTTGGCTGTATGAGACTCTGAATCAAGACAGATAAATAGATATATGGAGAGAGAGAAAGAGAGGAAGAGAGAGAGAGAGAGAAAGAGATGTTAGATAGATGATAGATGATAGACAGACAGACAGACAGACAGACAGATAGATAGATAAAACATTTACCTAAAGCAAAACTAATGAGTCCTGTTTACACTCATCTATTTATTTATTTATTTATTCATTCATTCATTCATTCATTTATTGTAAACTTCATAAAGTGTATCCCTAATGTCGGCACTTTATGACACATAAGAGATGCTGGTGGTAATATCAAGTCAGTGTTAACATTTCTGTTTTCCTAAGGTCCACTCCTCATCCCCATGTTGGCATTAAGCTTCTGGTGCATCTCATTTTACTTCCCAGTGAGTTGCAAACTACTCACAATTCTCTGGCTATATCAGCTTTGTCTGTGACTCTCTGACCTTGACATTACTTATGTTTACAACATCACCTCTCCCATCTTTGTCAGAGTAATTATTAACAGTCATTAAATTTTAGTTAAAATATCACTCCCCTTGGGACTCCTCCCGCCTGTCTCATCAGCCTGATTAAACACCCCCTGCTTAAGCCCTCACACTCACTCTACTCACTTTTAGTCATAGATTTTGACTCATTTTGAAGATGCTAAATACTAGTCATTTCTTGGAGGATATAGCTTTTAAGTGGGGGGGAGGGGAGACTGTGTGTTTAGTCCAGCGTCTCCACTCCAAGCTCACTGTCTGCCACATATGAACAATACAGCGTAATGTTATCTGAAAATTATCTGACCATCAGAGTCAATATACTGTTTATTGAACTCATTCACTAACTTCCTATTGTAGATGAATAATCTGACACAGACATGGTGGCCTAAACTAGCCCATATGTATCACCTTAAATTCTAGAAATCAGAAGCATCACGTGGGTCTCAATGGCTGTCAAGGTGTCTGCAGGACTGTGTTCTGTGGAAATGCCAACTGGTACCTCCTCTTCCTTATTTTCACTGGTCTCTCAAGTTCCACATTTCTCTGTTTGAATCCCCCACAGCTGCATCTTCTTTTCCTCAGGTGTTTCTTCTGCCTCCTTTGCCTCTTTCCTCTGGATAACAAAGGCCTAATGTCCAGCAGGTTTGTCTGGTGGCAACTAGAATGGTGTGGGAAGACGTGGAAACCAGATAGTAAGTATTATGTAAGATCTATAACTTGGTCCCATCTCAATGTCCCTCCTTCAGGGTAAAAAATTTTCTCAGATCTCAGGAATTAGAATATAGGCCTACAAAAAGACTCACTTTCTTCTGTGCTTTGCAGTACCTGATCCAACTGCCTGAAATACCCCTGTTTTCAAGTCCATACAACTGTGTGTATCCAAATGTCATACTTCCTCAAGGACCTCAAGTTTTTGAATAAAAAAGTTGTGCTAATGACTGTATCTCTACACCGGTCTTTGTGCCAACACTCTCGGTCACCATTTGTTAGCTCCCTTTTCCTTTTCCCCTAGAGGTGATTGACTACATTGATTGTGAGTTTTTTAAACTGCTTTACCAAATAGATTATACGAGAGTCAGTTAACTGTGCTTCGTGAATTCACATACCCCAAGCACTTAGAACACAACCTAGGGTGTTGAAGTAAGTCAGGAGGCATGCAATGTGTATTAGTGAATGTGTGACTGAATATCAGTGCCTTTAAGGTGTGTAAGCATGATCCTTACTGCACATATTCCCAGAGAAGATATTCTATAGCAAAAATTAGAATCAGAACCATACCTATTTTGCAGAGGCCACTGTAAAAAGCAAATTCCTTAAAAATCATATATTTTAACATTTTATTTATAAAAATCTGAGCATTGAGCTATTGCAGAACCGGAGATTGGAACTTCTCTGAAAGGTTCTCTGGTTAGAGGGTCACTTTGGCACAGACTGTCCCAGAACAAAGACAGCAAGAGACACTGAAGAAAAGAATTGTTAACAAAACATAGTAGTACTTCGGAGTAAGTCGAGTGGTAGTGGGACTGTTAGGCTGATGTTTGTTATGTCAAAACTTGGATGGAATGGGAATTTAATAATCAGTTTTATAGGTGGAATTAGTCATGGTGTTTTGGGAATACAATGTCCCTAAACTAAGTGTGAGTTATTTGAGTATCCTCTCATACCAGCATGTACACCTCAACCTGTCCCTCTGTTGGCTGCGTTCACAGTGCACAATACCAACGTGAAGAAAACTAGCACGGATCCCTTTCTACAAATGCAGGAAATAGCCTCATGCTCAGACTAGTCATTTAAAGCAGTACTGTATCAAGAATGGGGTATTTCAAATACATACTCTCTTTATAGCACATATTCTAAGTGATGTGTGTGTACAGATATATGTTTGTACAACTTGCATATACGTGTGTGTGTGTGTGTGTGTGTGTGTGTGTGTGTGAGAGAGAGAGAGAGAGAGAGAGAGAGAGAGAGAGAGAGAGAGAGAGAGAGAGAGCTCCATTCTGATTATGGTATTTTGAAGAAACCAGACCTTTCTGGTCCACTGAAATCTGAAAGTATAGTTGATCTTACTGAGACTTTAAAATGTAAACATTGAGCACCATGTTGATATTATAAAGTTTAAAAATGAGCTGGATTATACTTGCCACACACAATGGAGGTTGTTCTTATTTGGATCAACTCTGGCTTGCAGAAGGCATACCTTTTTTTTTTCTTTTTTCTTCACTACAAAAACTGAGCCAAGTAGTTTCTTTCCAAATATCATTACATAATGAGAGAAAGCAAAAGGAAAACAAACACAGAGTGGAGCTGGTAGTTATAAGAAATTAGCTTAAAAGCTGATCCCACCGTGGCTTCTCTGACTGTGTTCTAAATGTCTCACAATAATTGCATCCTTCAAGTTCTGGGGCAAGCAGTATTCTGTGGGCGCACATAACTGGGTTCCTCACCTTTCAACTTCCAACCTATTGTGTTGGTCCTTTTTCCTTTTAAGCATCTATACTCTGCATTACTATAAAGCCTAAAGCCCAACATTGTTGTCTGTTCATTGTTGTCTATTTTCTCCTTAGTTGAGAGACACCTTCTAAATTAGACCTTATTTTATATCCACAGAAATGCGGACAGATCCTGTAAGTAACAAAGAAACACTAATCTCGTAGTTGAGTACCCTAAGTTCCTGCCCTGGTTTTCTCGGGAGTTTAGAACTTGAAATCCCATCTGGGAAAATAAAGCAACTGACCCTGATCTGTCTCTTAAGTGCGCTCAAACTCTCTGTATCTATAATCGTCCTTAACTAATATCACTGCGATGCTTCTAGATGTTGCATATTTGTCAAACAGCAACCCCATCTTTATTTCCTCACTTTATCTCCACCTCCATCTTTATTTTGAGGGAGAGTCCAATATAGCCCTGTCTGGCCCTCAAATTCTCTCTGTCTGGTCTTGAACTCATAACCCCCCTGCCTTAGCCTCCTGAATGCTGGGTTTACACTATCACAACTGCTTCTGTCTTTATTTGTTGGTGTGTGTTTTATTTGTTGTTCTGTGCTGGCGATTGTACCTAGAGCTTTGCATATCTTGGCAAACACTACAACTGAGCTACACCCTTTCTATCTTCACCTTTTAGAAGTAAGATAGAGAAGCTGTGCCATGTCCGAATGTGATACCACCCATAAATGGCAAAGCTCAGACTCCCTTGCCAATCTGACTCTGCAATGTTGTGCCAATGTGCTCAAAAAAGACAGCGCTAGATTTACCTATGGAAAAGAACCCAGGCGATGGGTACCCAGTACCACTTATATCCACCACTCATCAGGTCTTCTCCAGAGTGGTCCTATTTGATAACATTGTGGTGGCTTAACTTTTGGTGATTAGTTTACAGGTAACTGGACCCCATAGGCAGTATAGACTCTTTCCCTAGGGTTTGTAAACATGGGTAGAGATACATTTTCATGAAGTGATAGAAACAGTAAATAGAAAACTGAGAGGCTAGCAGAGAATATCTTTTGTCAAGTGAAGAAAGCTGGTTTCCCATCAGAGATGATGAAGTAGATCGAGTAGAAGGATGCTATGGGTAAAATGCATCCCTGAATTCTGGTTGCTCATGAGATCCAGTCCACGGCATCACCTTCTGACCGTTCAGTCACTCCATTGTTCCTTGAGCCTGTTTTTTTCACCCTTATGGTCAAATAACTCTGGCTTGCTTTCCTATGGCTATTGCACCCAATTGTCACAAATGTTTGCCCTAAAGTAAGAGTAATTCCTAGTCACACTGTTCTGGAAGCCCTAAGTCTGAAATCAAAGTGGTTCCTGCTTTAAGGGGTCACAGTGAATCAGGTCTATGCATCTCTCCCAACCTCTTGTGGCTAGTAGGAATCTCTGCTTCTGTATTCATATGGCCGCCCCACTGTGTGTCTTATCCCTTCACGGTGTCTTAGAAGGAGTTATGTTATTGGACTTAAGACCTATTGTTATAAATGAAGCTCTTCTTTTGAGAGCTCCTCTGTGCTATGAAATCCAAAAAGATCTTCCCCAACAAGGTCTCATCATGGGTTCAGGGTAGATCTTTAGGTGAGTCACTGTAGACTCACGGGTTTCATGAAATCTATGTCAGTAGGTTCTTTTGTTCCCCAATGTATTACAGTCTCAAACTTATAATTTGTGATACTATAGGCATTTTCAGTAGGTTCTTTTTAATGATCTCTAGTCTACTGCCACCCTGACCAATCTCTTACTCTTTTGTTTCTGTCTGGCCATTTTAGCTTTTAATGTTGTACTAGAAGAGCCATTCAGAGAAATTTTAAATTTGCCTCTTCTGTGTATGTCAAAAAGACAAGCATGGTGATCGAGTGATCTTAATCTGCCTGGTAGAAAAATCCTGTTTTGCTTAAGTCCTGCACAGACAGCTGAACACTCATTAACTTAACTGCTTCTGGAACTGTTTATAAATTCTAGAAGAATGCCTTACTGGAGCACTCCATATCACGACACTCCTTAGGTGTTTTATTTGTAGGTTTTTAAAAAAGTAAATAACAAAGATGAGGCAGTAAGTCTGCATTTGCTCTTTCGAGTGATATAAAGTGCCTGGTTTTCCAGGGAAACGCTCCCTATTATGTGAAGTCAATTTTCATAGAACCAGCCATTTGGTGGAATGAGAAATTTACCCATCCTAGAATCTCAAATAAAAAAAAATATGTTGTAATACCAGTATATAGCTGTTTTAATGTTTACTAGCAGCTGTCTCCAGCCCTTTGCTATTTCAGCATTAAGCTATTCCATGGCATTAAACTATATATTCCCATCACAACAACAATAAAAATACAATGACTCTGTTTTACAAGAGAGGTGTTTTATTAAGAAATTCTGAGGTATGTGTTCCATTTTTTTTTTAAAAAAAAAGTTAGAAACGGAAACCATGTCGTCCACTCAGTATAATCCTATGGATCTCTCCCGTCTTCCGCATTCAGGATCAAGGTGTGGCATGGATTTGCAGAGGACATCTGGCAGGTTTAAGCTTTGTGGGGTTTGTATTCTGAGTCTATCATAGGCACCTCCTCATTCTATCTGGACTACAGAAGTGGAAGCTTGAATTCAGAGGGAACCGGCCATGCAGCCTCCTGGAAGCTAAGAATTACAGTCTTCTGAGACGGACCCAAGGAGGTTCCCTCCTCAGCAATCACCTTGTGGAGCTGGAGCCAGTCTCCCCAAATCATAGCACAATGTCTGAACTAAGTAAAGCACACACTAGGAATGGTGGGCTCCCACCATGGAAAATCTCTTAGTGTGCCACTAGAAAGAGAGAGAGATGTCATAGAGCACCAGCAATGCCTTCAGCATTTGCCTTCAGACCTGTTTGAGGAGAATGATTTACTGCTTTGTTGATTCCTTATAGAACTTTGAAGGATCACCAACAGCTTACACTTGGTTGTTGAAATACCTTTTAATATCAAGACCTGCATATTATTATTTAAAAGAAACCAAAAATCTACACTTCTCCTTGTGGATAACAGTTTTGGTCTCTACAATTTTCCATCCCTGAACCGACTTGATCCTTTTTAATGGCGCTCATGCCCTCAATCAGGGCTGTGTAAACAATCCATATTACAAAATTTCATGAAGACACATGTGAACATTTAACAGGCTTTGGGGAGACATTCCCAGTTTAAAATATCTAGGTGGATTTTCTTTCTTGGAGCTTATCCGGTCCTAGTAACAGGCAGAGAAAATATTTCCCATGCCTGTAAGTATTTGGGCCTTTCTTTGTGCGTCTCGATCTTTTTCTTCCATAAAGGAGAAGTGGCATGCGGTGCACTGGGGGCTGAGGGGGGTTGCAGAAGAAAAATGATGTGAGCTGCAAAAACCCTGTGGCTGGAAGATCAGATTCCAAGCAGAATTCCTTCCTACACTTGCAGTCGTGTGAAAGCAAGGGCCGGTGTTCCTTTGCACTGTATCTGCTCACTTAATTGTTTCTGTCTGTTCATTTCATTCTTCAGTGAAAACATTAGCCTAAGGGACATTTGAAAATCAAAAGGTAGGTTTGAAGTTGAACAGGAAATGAACAGTGGAATTACTGCGGCATTAAAGGAAAAGCTGAGAACCGGAGAGAAATAGGTACGGTTTTAAATACAACATGTCTGTTCTCTTTGTTGTTGTTTTGGTTGATTTTTATCCTGTAAAAGTCAAGATAAAAATAGAACAAAAACCAAAAGACACTCCACAGGACCTGTGTTTTTACATGGCTGGTCATCTAACAGATTCTCTAAGGTATGTGCTAATGGATTTAGCTTATATAAGATGAAAATCAAGAGATTTTCAACTATTACACAGGAATTTATAAAACCCTGGATGGATTTCCTGACAGCTATAATTATTTAATTCTTCAGAATTATCCCTCTCCACCCCACAAACCTCCTCTTGCCAAAATTATCAAGATAATTAAGGAAGTAGTGGGACTGTCAGAATCCCAACCATCTTGAATACCAAGCTGACCAAATAATTCTTCCATTCTCTGCTTCATTTGTAATGGAATAGTGCTTCGGCTTGCCGCCATGTATGTGCTAGCTGCATTTGATCTCTAGCAGGAGATAGTCTTCAGACAGGGTGGAATGTGTCCTCACTCCAGTTGTCCACACACACTGAAGCCAGTGTGGTTTAATCTCCCGCAGAACTGGTTATGCTAACTGCTGCAGCGTGACCAACTGAAGACGGCGTATAGACATTGTCCATCTTCTCCCTGATCAGACACAAAAGAGGAGAGATTCAGACACCACCCTTTGAGGTCACAACTTAGAATACTGCCCATTTTACAACATTCTTCACCTTAACAAGGAAACCAAACAATTCCAGGAGGGCAAAGCAAACCATCAGCAAACTTGTTTAAAATGGCCCGGCCGGATACAGACATTTTAAGAGGTGAATAATGAGGTGGAAAATATCAGACTTGAAAAAATAAACAAAAGCCTAGGTGTTTAAACATACAAAAGTCATGAGACCAGCTATTTTTGGAAGTACTTTGGATTCATTCAGGTGGCCGTAATGAGGACTAGCCAGATAATAAGTAAGAGCCCTTTCCTGCCTTTGAAGAACAATAGATTCAGCGTAGACCCACATTTGTAAAAGAAACAATCCTGATTTTATATGTGATTATCTCATGAAAAGACCGCCACAGTTTGGAATTCTTTTGCTGGCACCATCTTTCACAGACATTGCACACCTGGAGAAATAATTTAATCAGTAGTTAGATTCAATTATTCATTGGTCATACACTGCACTCATCAGTTTTAGGAACAGCAAGACACAGGAACTGTTGATTATAAAAGGGGGAAAAGCTGGCTCGATTAGCTACCTTCATAGAGATCATTCTCCGTGGAGAATGTAATCCTTCGGCGGTTTCTATTCCTGGAATGGACTCAGTATTTGTGGTGGCAGGGAGTGGGGGTGTAACACCAGTTATGGGTCTGAAATGGGAAAAGCAAAGCAAAGCAAATGGACAAATTGCACGTTAAATACGTTGAAGGGAGGGGTTGTATTTTTACAGGTATCAATTATCAGCGTTACAAGTAATAAATAATGCTAAATAAAACATGTAACTAAACGGGCATTAAAGGGCCTTTACGTATATAGAAGACAAGAAAAGCTTTTTTCCCTTCCTATGCTGCAGACTGCAGGCATTTCCCTCTGCCTCTGTCAAGTGCAATTCTTTCTTGATGAATGACAAGGCAGGATAATAGGCTGTGGTCACCATGGCAACCAGACAGCAGCCCTGTGTGCCTAGCATTTTTTTTTTCATCTGAAAATGAAACCAGAAGCAAAGAAAAGCTGAAAATGTAACCAACAGATTAACTGATACAAAAAAAAAAGAAGAAAAGAAAGAAAGGAAGGAAAATAGGGACAAAAAGCGAAGTTAGATTACAAGCAATTAAATGACGGTGCCCAGTCCTCACCAGCCTCTCCCCCTCTCTCCCACACAACAACCGGATATTTCAAAACACTATTTGATAAACGTGAAAAAATGTGTTTTTTTAAAAATCTCTTTTCTCTAAAAGGTTTCACTACTTTTTAAAATCTCGAAATCACTGGGGTCCTTGACTCTGTTTTTGTTTTAAGGCAGTTAATTTCATTAAACATGGCAGTTCATTAAGCTTTATGTGTTGAGTTTGCTCTGGAATTTCTAAATTCCTTTCCGTGGTCCCTTCCTGGGACTCTCCAGAGACTGTAGGCTGCATGTGCAACAGTTTTATCTGGGGACTGCGGGGGAGGGGGTGAATGGAGACCCAGAGCTGAGCAGTAAGACAATTCACTATTTGCCCCTGTGGATGTATAGGCTCCAGACACTGGATGCTGGCTAATGAGCATTCCTCTTCCCTGGAGCTAAGAGAACACTATAGATCTGCTCCATCTCAGGGGAAGGTAGCCACTTCAGAGTGTTATGTACTCTGACCATTTACTCCATCTCAAAAATCTTCATTGCAGTTTGTCTCAGATATGTTTCCAGTCTCTACTAAACACAAAAAAGCAAGAAAACAGACCTAAAGGAGTGTGCCCTGGGAGTGGTTATCCCTATATTGGATATTCAGCACAGGCAAAGAATTGTCAGTGTATAGATAGAGAGCAAACACCCCCACCAGGAGCTAAGTCTTGTAACTTCAGGAAGAGGGAGCACAAATTAAACTTGTCTTGGGACCAAGATATCTGGTATGAGTCTTATCTCAGCCCTTTGGT
Source organism: Mastomys coucha (assembly GCF_008632895.1). Taxonomy (NCBI): domain Eukaryota; kingdom Metazoa; phylum Chordata; class Mammalia; order Rodentia; family Muridae; genus Mastomys; species Mastomys coucha. Next base: position 35,559,220 of record NW_022196906.1, on the reverse strand, counting down.
GATATGATACTGCATGTCCATGCTTAGCATCAAGGCATCAGTTACTAACCTCTCTGACCTATAGCATTTTTAAAAATCTCTAAACAGGGTGAAGGGCACCTACTCTACAGGAATTCAAAGGTTTCTGAGCTCATATGGCAAGAGGCAGAGATTCCTCCTTCTTATGCTCTTAAGAGAGACATGACTGTGTCATTTATGTGTGTCCTGTGTGTAAGGAAGATTATGGAGAGAATGCACACATATAACCACCTGTTTCAGAAGGGTATATGGATCAAATAGCTTATCCCACATGGGATTATCCCACATATTTTCATTTGAAAATATGAAGTCACTTCTGACAAGTCAAGTAGATCACCCAGAGATGGCACAAAACTGTCTAAGCGAGTCCTATGACCTGACTCTCCCACCAGTCCTAAGCCACAGAAAAGGACTGAACAGCACTGGACTCCTCTTTCAGGACCTTTCCCTTGATTGAAAAGAAGGCTGAAGTAACAAACGAGGCCCTCAGAGCAGTTGACAGATGTTAGCTAAAGCACCAGGCATCCGGATACTGACAAGTGTCCAAAATGTGCCGGTGCGGTCCTCCAAAATTTCCCCCTCACATGCCCAGTGGTTGCACTGGCCACCCACAGCAAGGCCTAATAAATCCTTCCTTTGTCCTCATTTCCCCAACACACACAAATACAAAGTAAACAGTTGGATCAAAGCTTTTAATGTGCTTTGTACTGTTTTATTTGAAAAGATCAGGTCTGATATTTGAGAGGAAGGGTCCATCTGGCCAGGCTGAGCTCAAGAAGCCTCAGACAAATTGTAAACAAGACCAGGGCACAAAGTCCTTGCGGCCCACAGCCTGCTGCTGCCACTTCAGAGCTGACTCTCCTGTCATTGGGTTTCCCTGACTTCATGTGAAGGGGGCTCAGGAGGACAGAAAGGAACCCTCACAAGGTTCTAGCTCATGTATTGCATGATACCATTATGGCTAGTTTTTTCTAAACTTCTATACTCCTAAAATGATGCCTGTCAAAAGCTTCAGAGTTTGTAGTAGGAACAATTATACGATTTACACACCATTAAAACCCATAGCTGTTCAAAGAAACTCCTTAATAATGAGAGAAAAAAAAACCCTGAGGAATAAAAAGGAAGGGAAAGGAAAATTGCTTGATTAAGTGTGATGTATCCTCCTAAAGAACATTTTTATTATTTATCACTTTTGGAACACCTGGGAGCACACTTACCTCATCTGGACAAAAATTATCACACTCAGTGTTCTCACTAATCACGTGTCTTTCTGCAGTGCCATGAGTGCCCTGCAGATGGGTCATAGTCAACTTACTGCACTGGCACATCCTCAGGTCTTAACAGAATGCTTAGCTCATAATAGGCACTTAAAAATATCTGTTAATAAAACAGATGAGGGTTGGAATCATACTGTAGAGGCTGCCTTCATACTGTAGTATTTCTACAAACTCCTGATTGCAGGCAGTTTCACTTTCTGAGCTTGAGTGCTCCTCCATGAAAGTACCCCGCCGTGTGTGTGTGTGTGTGTGTGTGTGTGTGTGTGTATGTGTGTGTGTATGTGTGTGTATATGTGTGTATGTGTGTGTATGTGTGTGTATGTGTGTGTATATGTGTATATGTATGTGTATGTGTGTGTATGTGTATGTATGTGTATGTGTGTATGTGTGTGTATGTGTGTGTGTATATGTGTGTGCATGTGTGTGTATGTGTTATCATACCTGTGAGTATATGTGCATATGTGTTGCTATACATGTACATATGTATACAGATGACAACTTTAGGTGCTGTTCCTCAGGCACTATCCTTCTAGTTTTGCTTTTGAAATAGGTTTCCCTATGTCCTGGAGCTTGTCAATTAGGCAAAGCTACTTCACCAAGGTACCTCAGGACCTACCCTCAGGACCCATGTCTGTCTCCCATCTCTGGGATTAAATGAGTGTGCCAGTGTGCCCAACTCTTTCACTTGAGTTCTGGGGATCAAATACAAAGTCTCCTACAACAGCCGAGTCTCCATAGACCCAGGAGGAAAAGCCCTAGCTAGATTGCTGTGGTCCCTAAACAAGACATGTGAGATGTGGGTCTACAATGGCTACTTGTTTTGTTTTTTTAACTCAGTGTCTTTCAGTGACATTTCAGATGAATTGTTTCCATTCCAAAAGATTTATTCTGAATCCCTGGAAGCACATGCGGTTCTGGGAGAGAATCGACAGGTCCATGGAAGGATCATTCCCCAGTGTTGCTATGTGGACCTATTGTGCTGAGCATCGGCACAAAGAAGCAAATACTGTCTTTAATTATCTAGAACAGGGAAGGTAGGACATGATGGGAAACACAGAACAGAAAGTGAACATAGAAGCACGGCATTGCGAGGCCTAAGGGCCAGACAGGGATGCGTGGTGTTCAGACATCAGTCAAGGGATGACGTGCTGTGTCTGAGCATCTGGTGAATAGACCATTGACGGCAAATTGATGTACACAGTACTAGCAGAGGTCAAAGGTAGAACTGGCATTTGGGCATTTATTGAGCAGCTATTGCATATGGGGCAGTAAAAGTATAATAATCATTATCTAATATATATGATAATGAGTTTATATATCCACATATATAAAACTACTGACATATGTAATATATTATATATAATCACTATATAGAATTCATTATATTATATATGTCATATATATTATATTATATATGTATATATATACATATATGCATGCATATCGATATACATTTATATAACATATACATTCACATATATGTATATTCATGTATATGTACATATATACATTATACAAACACACACACACACATACATTCACACACACACACTGTGGTCTCAGGCCCTAGTGAAACTGTTGGCATCACACACACACACATACATTCA
>NW_022196906.1:35530930-35556275 GCF_008632895.1 Mastomys coucha | reverse complement strand
CACACACACACATACATTCACACACACACACACACTGTGGTCTCAGGCCCTAGTGAAACTGTTGGCATTTCTATCCAGCTGCCTCTGCTTACTGGCTCTATGACAAAGCCTACTACTTAAAATTTCTTGGGGCTGTTTCCTCATACCAAGAAGTCACTAATATCTGTGAACATGGAGCTCCTCAGTGCACACAACACAATTTGGAAGACTGGAGAGATGACTCAGTAGCTAAAAGCACTTGATGTCAAAGTAAGAGAGTTATTGAGGTCAAACCCCCAGCATTCATGTCAAGCTGCCCATGACTGCATGTGCCTGCAACTGCAGCATTTATGGGGGGGAGGGGTGGATCTTGGGAGCTTGCTAGACTGGGCAATGGTGAGCTGGCGTAGTGATATACCTTGTCTCAAAAAATAAAATGACAAACAGTAGAAGCAGCTTCGCTCCATCATCCTCCAGCTTCTGTTTTCACGAGCATGGGTGTTCACACCTGCACACAAACATATATATATACAACATAACACACACGCACATATACACACACAATCGCATGGCATATATGCATGGTAAGGACTCATTAGGTTGTTACTGCTGTAGTGAAATTTCGCACTTACTCATTCTTTTTAAAAGTAAAAGAGCTGATGAACCAAATGTCACTTCCATCTTTGACAGAAGAGAGTGAGGTTTGGAAATCCATTCTGTCACTGACAAGTATTATTGTTCTCATATGAAAATAGAAGTAGGGAGTCCCAGCTCTAAAAGATGGGTTAGGAGCCAACCATTTATTTCAAGAGGTCAAGACTAAACCAATAGTGACCATGCAAATGCCAAGTCTCTAATTGAAGGCAGAGCCCTTGCCATATAAACACGAGGACCAGGTCTATAGCCATACTACCCCAAACACTGGATGTCCCCAGAAACAGGGATCAAGGAAAACATATGTGCTGGAGGTCACATGATCAATCAACACAGCAGATACTTCCTGCTGAGGGAATCTTCCTGTAACCATTCAGAATAGCTCTTATACCCACGGGCTTCCAATGGCCACACTGATTTTAGAATAAAACTCCCTAGTTCTTGCACCTGGCAGCACTGGCCAGTTCCCACGTGAGTGCCACTGTAGGGAGAAGACTATGCCTCCCCACCTCCACCTGTCCACTACTCTCTAAACTGCATGCCAGCTACAGGCTATGTCCTCTGTGGAGACTCCTCTCCTCCACCAGGCCATAAACCAACTCCATCTCTCTCAGACAGCAGACACTTTCTGCTTTGAATTATAATCATGTACTATCCACCTTTTATCCAATGCATGATGACAAGTTCCTCTTAGGAGGCCATAGTTCCATTTTGCTCCTGTTTCCTGTTTCTACTACCATCATCATCATCATCATCATCATCATCATCATCATCATCAACAACATCATCATCATCTGTGTGTGTGTTTGTGTGTATGTTGTCCTCCTCCTCTTCCTCCTTCTCCTCCTCCTCCTCCTCCTCCTCCTCCTCTTCATCATCATCATCATAGCATATGTATGTGTGTGTGTGCGCGCACGCGCGTGCATGGATGTATGTGCAGGTTCACATGTATACGGTAAACAGGGAATATTTGGGGGTCAGAGAACAACTTCTGACAGCCATGTCTTTTTCCACCAGAGGTTCCTGAGATTGAACTCTGAGTAGCACATTTATGTGGCAAGCACTTTTACTTTCTGAGCCATCTACCTGGATTCATTCTTGTTTCCTTAAAAGGGAACTTAAACATAGTAATTCTTAACTACATGTCAGTGTGCATGCCTGTATGTGTGTGTGCGTGCGTGCTTGTTTGACACCTATGCGGAATAAAACATGCATAAAGGAAGGAAGGAATGGAAAAGCTAATTTACCTTTCTATCCTATGGTCAAGCTGACCATAAAGGTTAGTATTGGTAATAGTGACCGTGGGTTAGCACTTATCAATACTATGAGCCAAGAATGAACTAAGACCTAGCAGGGCAAGGCAGTGGTGAATGCAAGATTCATATCTTCACAACCACCATCACTCCCACCCCCACCACTGAGCCCAAATAGCCAGTACATGGAACACTCATTTGTCAAGTCTCAGCCCAAATATATAACTGCAAACCATGAATGATAGAGGAAAAGACATTACCTCAAGTTGTGGGAAGACAAACAAAGGGAGAAGATCTAATTGGGGGCAGGTCATGGAAGGCTTCCTTGGGGAACTGATGTTTCAATTCAGATCTGAAATGATGATGGCAGTGGCTTACAACGAGTGCCGAGGCTTGATGGCAGCAGACCAAACAGAGTGGCCATTAACAGCATCGCGCCCTGCAATCCGTTTCTAAGACTGTGTATGGTTGAGCAGTGGCCTGCCATCCATGCTAATAATTCTGAGTGTGTGTCAAAAGAAAGGGGAGGCAGGCCATTAGAGGAATGGTTAAGAGAAGAAAGTGATAAAGGAGGAGAGAGATAAGATGTGTGGGTGGGGGTGGGGAATGGTGCAATGAATTAATAATAAACCTGAGTATGCAGAGAGAAAAAAAATCACAAGTAAAAATAAGGTGACGTTGAGGTGTCCCTTGTGGACAGGACAAATAAATCCTTTAAACCTTTATCTGTGACTATTTTGCTTTTGCAGTTTAACTTTCTACATTAGAACTTGAAGCAAAAAGAAAATCCTACTGTGCTTTCATGTGAATAGCCACATCTGTATCCACAACCTATGCCAATGTAAGATCGTTGCCCCTAGTGGGTAAGGAAGAACAGGAGTCCAGTGAGTAAATAAGGTTAGATGGGATCAAAGGTGAGAGATGAGTCCAATGGCTTGGTGTCTTGGGCTCCTGCTAGATTCTCTTTATAAGCACACTTGTCATTGCACTTGCAGAAATAACCTGGATCGTGGGATGTGCTTGAATGAGAAGAAGGCAGGTAGAGTTGTGTTCGTGGTTGCTAGGGTCCTTTTCCTGTGGCTAATAGCTTAAGAATTAAAAAAGACACAACAAGAGTTCTGAGACAGTCCACTAAGAGTTTCATATGCCTGGTGAGCTGTTTATAGAGTGGTACTCTGGATCCTGGGAGACTTCAGGTATGCTTCAGAGACCCTGGTTATCACTGGATTTCCCCATGTGATTTGAATGAACTTGTCTAGCTTCACTGGCACAATAACACGGAGATGCCTACAACAGAGAATTCCTGCTTGGCTGTACCTGTGCATTTAGACTCCAGTGGGCTTGGATTTGAAGGCTGTAAGAGTCAGGGGTGGGGAGTACTGAGTGTCAAGATGAACGAGAACTTAGAATGGAGAGCATAGAAGTTTTGTGAACAAAAGAGGGGCATTGTCTGCTTAGGAGGTTCTCAGAGCTAATGGTGTTAGGAAACACGAATAAAAGTGATTTATCCAGGCTCTTCCTCTCACCTTCGCACGTCTTCCACCGTGTCAAAAGATCTGTCTTGGGAGACTGCTTCTCTAAGCTGTTAAATCTGTTCAGTCTATGAGGCTCCATTATTAAAGCATTAATACCCATGGGAGGAACCCACCTTATTAAATAATATCTTAAAGAAGGATTAATCCATCAGTTATTCTCTCATAGGCACAGAGAGGAATCCTGAGGCCCTAAAGGGAGGAGATGTGGGAGAGCTGAGGGTTGGACAGAGGCACAGGAGTAAGGAGACAGAGGACACTGGGGAAAATCCCCTCCAAGTTCACTGCCTCTGTTGGCTCCTGAAAATTAGCTCCCATCCTGACATAAAGTGGCTGTGTGCACAAGTGTTCTATCACAAAGAAGTCATGTGTGTCAATTACACAATAAAAATGTGCCATACTAAGAACATTTGTTCTTTAGTATTCATAGAACTTCATATGGTTGGATATTTAGCTGGATGCAAGTAAAGCAAAAACTATTAACCAGATGAAGACAGTGGGAGAGATCTGCTTAATGTACACATAGAGCTGCTTAGTGAACACATCACTGCCTCACCTACCAACTACTGTTGAGAATGGGCTGCTGCTGGCATTGAAACCAAATGCAGATTGGCAAATGAGAGTTAATTAATGCTTTGATTCAAAGCTTCCTTCACCTCTCTCTCCTTGTCTGTCTGTCTCTCTCTATCTCTCTCTGTCTCTGTCTCTGTCTCTGTGGGGGGGGCATATGTGTGTCCTCTCTCCCTTTATTGCTCTTTCATACACTCTATTCACATATACACACACAAAACACACATATACAATGCACATATGTGCTAGAGTTCAGATGCTGATAAAATTCTGAAAGTTCTTTATGACATAACTTTTATAAAGAGCAGCAACAAATATCCAGCCTGAAGGAGGATCTACTTACTCAGTGGAGAATAAGCCAGTCACCCTGGCTAAGGATTCTAGGGAGAGTTGAAAATGAAGACCAGCTCCTATGCAGAATATACAGGTGACTGATTGCAATGACTTAACTTTGTAAGGACTTTTAAAGTTTCCAAAACCTACTTCTAAAATGTTCATGGCATTGGGTCAATGAGGATTATCCTTTGACCTCTGGAGTTCAAGTGGCACACTTAGCAAACCACAGCCTATATACTCTGTGGTGTTTTAAATGAGACATGACCCAAGTAAGCTCAGGCCCTTAAACATGTGGCCTCCAATTGGTGGTCCCGTTGGAAAAGTTCAGCTTTGCTGGAGGAAGTACATCGTTGGATGTGAACACTGAGGCTTTAAGCCTTATTTCACTTCTCATTTGCTTTCTGCTTGTTGTTTATGGTGGAGGATGTAGTCTCTTAGCTTCCTGCTGCTGTGCCTGCTGCTTGCTGCCGTGCTTCCCCGCCCTTTTGGACACTTAACTCCTCTGGAGTCATAGTCTAAATCATCTCTCTTCTGTGAGTTGTCTTGGGCATGGCTTTTTTTCCACAGCAAGGAAGTAATGAAACTGACCCTCTTCTCCAAAGGCCCAAAGATGCTTCTATGATCCACCTTGGGAGAGGATGTCTCAAAATCAACTCAACTTGTAGGGTTGCCATTTAGACCTTTTCTTCATTGACAATTAGATGAGTCTGTTTTGTTTTGCTTTCTTGAGACCAGATCTCTTTATGTTGCTTACACTGGTCTTAAATTCATGGCATTCCTCCTGTCTCAACCTCATAATAGCTAAGATTACAGGTGTGAGTCACATAGCTGGCACGGAGGTGTGTATCTTAAAAGACATTGAAAAATTTCAAACCATGAAGACACCGTTTTCTGTCATCAAGGGACTTTACAATGGACTGCTATGACCCTTGTACGTGGTCACGTTCAATCCCTATATAAGCCAAGTCATTTCTACAGAACAGAGACTTGTCTGGGCTCATTATATAGTGTGGTATTAACTAAGAGCCTCAGAGGAATTGCCATTGTTTAAAAGAAACGAGGGTCCCATGCATAGGTCCACACAGTATCTCCGCGTGTGCATCTTTGGTGTACCTATTTAGCTAGATGGTTGAACAGCAAAGCATCCCTGCTATTTCAAGGAATGAACATTCTACTGACATGGATGCATTTTCTCAGGAGTAGAAAGACAGCTCAAAGACTGTGCATGTTTTCTCCACTCAGTGACTCTTGTGCACATGTGTTTTAATGCACTTGACATAATTATGTACAAGAACAGATGGGATGGAGTCAGAGGTAACAGTCTTCTGGAGCATCTGAACCATTTTGATTTGACATTGGGATAGAAAATTCACCATCTATGCTGGCTCACCCCATTTGTGATATTCACTTACTAGAAAAGGCACAGGCAGCCATCCTTCATGTAGACTCTCAAATTTCATCTTTTACCATTCTTTAGACATTTCTCCTCTTTTCAGTCAAGTGGAACCTACACCACTACTTTTCATGGCACCGGATGTGTCTTAGGACTTGCATATCTTTACATGCCTGCTTCTTCTCATAGGGTGAACACTTTGGGGACTAAGTTACTTATTATTCATTGGTGGAATCTCAGGACATAATAGGCCCTCACTTAATGTTTATTGAATGAGTTAAATACAAAGTATGTAACAAATATTTGGAATACTATAGAGCCAGTTGGTTCTACAATTTTTTTAGACTTTTGGTTTAGCAAAAACTACTATATTACTTTGGACAAACAGGTAAGTAGTTATTTATGAATCAGACTTATACATAATTCTAAGCAGTGTATTACAATTATGTAAACTGATTGGCTTAGGCTAGTTTGGATGAAAGGTATTCCTTGATAATATTCCTTCAAATACTGTGTGTCAGTCAAATCATTAAAGCCTTGACTTTCATAACAGTGGTTTGGGGACCAAACCATAGGACCCGTTAAGAAAAGATCAAATCCAGCTTTGCAGTTGCATAAGATGTTAATCTATTCATTTGGTTTGTCCTAATGGAATATGATGAAGCATAGAGAGCATCATGGAGTCAGAGTCAGAGACTTTGAGGGAATATAAAATAGTAAAACTGGCACACTGGGATTTCTTTCCCTTGGATCCTCATTGTACGTATTTCTGGAAATGTGCATAAAATATTAATTCCTGTTCTGCAAATTTCCAATCATCATCATGAGTAGTAAATTTAGAAAAAAAATCATCATCAATGTGTAGAATGACGTCGAAAATTGTTTTACTACAGTTGGCAAAACCTGGGAACACACTGTACCTTGATTATTAGGTTTAGTAATACTTTGGGAACAGTTTGTGGTTCTCTCTCTCTCTCTCTCTCTCTCTCTCTCTCTCTCTCTCTCTCTCTGTGTGTGTGTGTGTGTGTGTGTGTGTGTGTGTGTGGTGTGTGTGAGTGCATACCTGTGTGTGTGTTGTGCATATCTGTGTATATATGTGTATTCCTGTGTGCACGACCATTTGTGTCTGTGTGTGTCTCTGTGTGTGTCTCTGTGTATGTAGGGATGTGTTTGTGTGTCTGAGTCTGTGTGTATAGGGGTGTCTCTGTGTGTGTGTATATGTGTGCGTTTGTATGTCTGTGTGTCTGTGCATCTGTGTGTGGGTGTCTTAGAGTTAGCTACTGACCCATATCTGGTTCTAGCCATTCTGATACATATAGGTTTAGAAAAATTCATAGAATTCTTGATAACTGGTAACCATGCATCTGGGCTCATGTTGGTAATCCCACTATGTGAGAGGTTGCATCAGGGTTGCTGTGAGTTCAATCCAGCCTCTCTCAAAATCCAGAAAACAAACAAAAGAGTCCTAGAAATCCAAGTCATGGAAGAAGGTTAAAGGAACAGCCATTGTTTATCCTACTGAAGAGACATTCAGAGAGGACAAAATGAGGGTTTTTGAATTAGAGCAGCGGTTCCCAGCATGTCCTGCCAGGATCTGCAGTGGCAGCCTGGCAACCTGTGAGAAATGCCAGCCCCGGTCTCTCTCCCAAATGTACTGAAAGAAAAGGTCTGGGTGGGGCCAGGCAGCCAGTATCTAGCTGCCCTTTAAGGTCACTTCCTGAACCTGAGTGTCCATTGTGAGGAGAGTGGTGTAGTGCGACTGTGAGGGTGATCAGGCAGACCTTTGGAAGGGAAGAGGAGACTGCGTGGGTCTGACAATGCCCCACCCTTAGGTACTAGGGACCAAAAAGACAAATGCAAAGGAACTCAAACTAAAGGTCAGTTTAGGCTCAATCTCAGGAAGTCTTCCTCTTCCCTCTCTTTCTCCTTCCCTTCCTTCCCCTCCCCCCTTTCTCACTTTTCATGTTTTTCTCTCAAATAAAATTCAGATAGAGCCAGATGACTCTTTCTACATGTGCTCGTAGGGTGGATAGGACATGTTTACATAGTAAAAAAGATGACCTCTCAAGAGAGTAGTAGCACAACAAGAAACGAAGTCACGAAGACACCACACCCAAACAGTTGTAGCTTTTTGGTGTGTGTTAGTGTGCAGTTCTGGAGGACTCACCTGAAACTACAGCTCCAAGGCAACCAATGACTTCTGGCTTCTGTGGGCAGCAGACATACAGGCGGTGCACACATATACATAAAAAAGTAAATAAATGTTTTCTTAAAACAAAGAAAATAAGGGAGGGAGAAAGACAGGAAAGAAGGAAGGGAGGGAGGGAAGAAGAGAGAGAGAGAGAGAAAGAGAGAGAGAGAGAGAGAGAGAGAGAGAGAGAGAGAGAGAGAGAGAGAGAGAGAGAGAATGAATAATACTAGCAAACAGAACAGGAAAAGCAAGTTGCCAAGTCTCAACACAGGAAGAGCAAGAAAAAAAACATGGAACAGGGCTTTTGAAGCTTCTAGATTTTGCTTTCACCTGATAGCTTAGACAGACCCCCTGGAGACTTGCAAGAATTTCGTCCTCTGGGGCCAGACTGTGTAAGGGCTTTTTCATGGAATAAAAAATAGTTCAAATTATTTAGAGAATCTGAAGTTAGTTGAAATACCTTCTCATGAGTCCCCTTGGGCACTCTGTAACTAAATCCCTTGGGTAGGTAACAGACCCCAGACTCCTTCCACCACTCCCTCCTCTCATATGGACAATCTTCTCTCAACGAGAAACTAGGAAGATATATTTTGAAGTCAAATTGACTCTTACTCTCTTTTTTTTCCCTTGAGGGCATAAGAATCCTGGTGCCACATGCTCTAAAATTCCTCTTTCACAAAGGGCTGTTTATTAACCTAAACAAGAGAACAAGAGAGAGGCAGGTACAGTTACTAAATGGATCAGGAAATGTGGTAGCTATCTCCATTCCTCAAAGATGGAATTTTCCCTCTTTTAGTTGGCTGAAGCAAAGTGCTGATCCAACTAGCTTACACTTGCCACTTTCAGAATATATAGATGTTTGCTTTCAGGCCCGGTGAAGGGAAGATGCAGGAAGTCATACCTTTTTCCCTTAAAATAGCTGAAGGATATATATGTAATGGCTTATGCGCGTGCACATGCGCATACACACACACATAAATACACACACATACACACACACACACACACACACACTTGAAATGAGTTATTCTGATATAGCTTTGTGGTGCAGTACTACAACTTCCACAAGTCACTTAAATTTTGCTTCTTTGAGGTAAATTTGAGTGAATCTGGTGAATTAAGAAACATAGAGAAATATTTAATATATCTAATCTACTTATTTCGGGGGAAAAGCAGGGACATGGGAAAATACAATACTCAGCTAGTGAAATGTTTGTCTTTCACAAATGAAGAGCTGAGTTTAGTCTGTATGGCACACATTTTAAAATGCGGGCATAGTGATAAATGTTTCTAATACCTGCTGTGGGGAAAGGGATGCAGGTGACTCCCTGTGACTTGCTGGCCAGCAGGTCTAGCCTAGCTGGGCAAGCTCCAGACCAGTGAGAGACCACATCTAAGAAAGAAGAAAAGACAAATTGTGCTTGAGAAGTGATATTCAAGGTGTCCTAGGGCCTCCACACACAGAGTATGCATGTGTACCCTCATAGACCAGTGTACCTGAACACATGCATACACAAAAGAAAGTAAAAAAAAAAAAATACTTTGAAGAGACTGGAATCCACCTGAATCTAAGGATGAAAAATGGGTGTTCGGCAAGGGCATGTATAAAATATAAAACAGACTCATGTAGGAAGGTGATGGGGGTTGAGAATGCTAAATGTTGCAAAAATGAATATTAATCTTTCATCATAGAAATGTAAGACTTGGCCACCATTACTCTCCTTTCTCTTTGCGAACACACATTTCTCCTACAAAACTGCATCCAATTCAGAGAAGCAGACTCCAGGGGGACAGGGAGACACACAGGTGTGAAGCCCACAAGGATGGTAAAGGGGTTTGTGTTGGCACCGTGGATCAGATGCTAAGCATGTGTCGCCTGAGGAAGAGAGGACCCTGGAAGGGACAGCCTGCTTTTCCTTTAAATATCTGAAGGATAGACCAGCAGAAAGGTGGTTGGGTGTATTATCCGAGGGCATATGGAGGAGGTCCTTGTGGTTCAGTCGAGAGAAGATGTATTGAAAGCATCTGGACTGAGATTTCTGAGTAGGAAGGAGAGCGTGGGCAGCTTCCTCATTACTGGAAGTCTATGAGCCTGGAATCGAAGGGAAAATTTGACCGAAACATCCACAGTTAGTTCTGAAAGCCGCGATCACTTTTCTAATGTCTTCGTGCATCTGTAAAGTGTGTGTGTGTGTGTGAGGGAGTGTATTCTAAGGTCCTCTCAAAACAGGACCATACTTACTACTAAAATCTTTGCAAAATAAATATGTCAACTACCGTGTTTCCCATTTTGTGTAAAAACTGAGTCAAGTTCAAAATGCCGTGAAAAAATAGTTACAGTTAAGTGGACTCATCTGTTTTCGGTAACTGTGACAGCACATTTAAGGCAGGTTAAGGTGGGGAAGAACAGTGGTTTCTTTGCCTCCCAGGTTCGGAAGCTAGAGCTCCTGTAACACACTGCAGGCTCTTATGGGGACCTTCTCTTGGCTGCAGCACTTTCTGGCAGAAGCATGTGAGGTTGGGGGGTTGGGAGGGGTGATGAATACCTGAAACAGGAGGAGAGATTAGGTAGACTCAGGCTCTGGCTTTTGTTATAATCTTTTGAGAACTAATCAAGCTTCCACAAGAAATACCTTCATCTTCTAAAGGCACCCCCCCCAATAGTTTAAGATATTCAAATAGGCCCACTTCTTAAAAGTTCCAAACCACAGTCCCACAAGGTCACCTTGGGAGACACAAGAACCCTGGGAGAAAAAAGAAACATACTCAAACCATGGCAATACTGTTGAACCTAGAACCGAGGGCCCTACAGTCATAAAAATGATGTTGTTAGCACATTTCAGCCTTCATGGTCCATCATAGGACTGGAAATTTTTCCCAGTAAGGGATAAGATAGTTGACTTATTTAAGTTTGTTAAGTACCATCTAAATTCATAACCCACTGTTCTATAACCACGGTAGTGTTTTGTGAGGTCATGTGCCCATGGTACTTTCAGGTCGAGCAAGAGCTGAAGAGAGTTCAGCTCTCAGGGTGTGTATAATATGGTGATGATTCTGATGTTGGCTATGTCATGCTTTCCCACTAGTTAACACACTCTGGTAAGAGTTGAGAACAGCTGCAGGACACAAGAAATGCTCATGGATTGGAGTATTTAACGTAGTGCAACTGGCCTTTTGTTAACTTCACTTTGGTACTAGGACACTATGGTATCGATGCCCCCACCCTTTTATCTGGCACCCGGCTCCATGGAGCATTAGAGAAACATTCACAATCCCTATGACAAGTGGCTTAACCCATCTGAGCAACAGCAAAAAGATGAACCCTTTTAAGGGTCCCTTTAGCATTTGAATTTATTTCAAGTTAAAAATGAATCACTGATTCACTGATGTGGGAAATCACACTGGTCTTTTGGCAGTTGTTATTACACAACAGTGATCAGAAAGAAGAGAAGAGGAGCCTACAGTGACAGGTTTCTGGTAGGCAAGATTTAAAAACTCAGCTAATTAGGAACAAAGGATATAACCAAAACTGGGCTTAAGTCTTATGCCCAAAAAGAGATATGTAAATATATATACATATTCATATATATTTCTGTGTATTAGTAATATACTATTGTTATAAGTACTGTATTAATATTGTACATATTATACTGATATATTAATTATGTACAATATATGTTAATAATATGTATACATAGTGATATTCACATATTATACATATTAACATATCAATATATGTTATTGGTATATCTTATTCTAGAGTTCTTTCTTTGGCCATCCTTCCTCTCTAAGTACAGACGTGCCACTTGGCACTCTTCAACATGATGAATCTCACTCCCTCACTATTAGCTCTGCTACATCATAAAAATTCACCGGGCACTGTTAAGCCAGAAAAACAAATGTCTCAAAGCATTGAAGCAGCTGGTCGCCAATATATGCATGAACTAAGTTATGCATATAGATTAATAAAAATAATTACACACACATGCAAACACATGTACACATATATACACATCTGTTAAGGCTGGGCTGCCTGACATTTTGACAATGCAGAATGTGAGATGACTTTAAAATGTGGTTCTGAGCTTCCTAGTTGAAGAGAAAGGAATGTAGCAAAGAAATAGCTCTCTTTCTCTTTCTCTCTCTCTTCCTCTCCCTCTTTCTCTCTTTCCCCCTCCCCCCATCTATTGCATTTTTTCTTGGTGTTCACAGGCACTAATATTCCAAGATTACCTGTTGGCACACCCTTTCCCCACAGCTTTCCTTACTTATGAAATCTGAATATACTAACAAAACACTGGCAGCAAACACTTTGAAAGCCATAAAAGTTTTAATTTGAAAGTGTATCTCTGTAACATGGAAGGACCTGATACCTTACAGGGATTGTGTGTCTGGATTCCCTTGCTACATATGGTAAACTGCACGTGGTTAGCCACACTTGTGCAACTCAGAGCAGCCTGCTGTATTCTGGGATTTATTAAAATGTAAATGACAAAGCCGAGAAGAATGTTCAGACAATTGGATTACTCCATTGACTGAATGCCCTATACTGAATCTATTTTTGTCCAAGGATTGGTGGCTCCCGCTGTGGATTGCCGAATGGAATATTCCATTGTAGGGCATGGGGTGGAGGGACTTGCTTTAAGGAAACTGAAACCTGATCATTTAATTTTTAATTCGTCTCTCCCAAAGCAGCAGCTTGTCAATATTTTGTTCAAGGAAACATGATAATTTATTTTTTGGCCCATGATTACTAGAAGATAATTGTTCTCAACCATTTTATTCAGTGTCTATTATTGGATCTGTAACTTCATTCATGAAAATAATGATTCATGTGCTTGTTTTTTGTACTGCGCCTTGACTTGTTGGAAGTAAGAACATTATGCAATGAGCATGCATATACGTGACATGGTGGTGAACATGCATAGTCCAAGAGAGGATTTCCTGATGGAAAATTATTATTCATTCCAGAAAAGAGAAGGCAGAGAGGTAGGTGACTTTATGATGAGATTGAATTTAGAAAGAATGGGAGCCAGTTGTTTTTTTCTCTCCATGGGGGAGCAAGAGAAAATGAGATTAGACAACAGGGTGAGGGATTTGAAACAGAAAATCAAATTTCCAAACTCCATAGACTCTCCAACACCAAAATGTTCAAAGGAAGTGTGTGCACACTAGTTTGATATTTTTATAATATAGAAAAGCAGTTCTTGACCTGCAAATTGCAACCCCTTTGAGGGCCCAACAACCCTTCCCAGGGGTCACCAAATACCATTGGGAAAACATTTACATTACAATTCATAACTATCAAAATTGCAGTAATGAAGTAGCAACAAAAAATAATTTTACGGGTGGGGTCACCACAACCTAAGGAACTGTATTAAATGGTGGCAGTGTTAGGAAGGTCAAGAACAACAGCTGTAGAAAATGGAAAAGGCACATTTTTCCAGGGATAACCTTCCATGCTATGAAGAATAGGAACAGATTTCCAGGATTCTCCTCATCTATGAACACATTCTGAAAGTGGGGCATGGTGGGCCGGACACAGAAGCTCTTCTTTAAATAGTCCTTATTTGTTACTGCCAGCTTTTCTCTTGGGGACATACTGACAGATTTTACCTGTACTGTGAAATGTTAAACTGAATGGAATGTCCTGAAATGAAGTAGGTGGGAACTAAGAATGCAGGAGCACAATACACTCTTTGGTTTCTCTCTTCCCACTATCATTTCCACTATTCAGAGGCAGAATGTTCTTCCTAGTCAAGTGTGGAATTAAACATAGGCACATTGATCTCTGTAAGAATGTTGCTAAAATTCCTAGAGACCAGAGCTCCTTTTTCCTGGAGTGTGTGTGTGTGTGTGTGTGTGTGTGTGTGTGTTTTGTGTATGTACATGTATCATGTATGGGTTTTGTTTTAATAAAGAGAATCCACAGTGCTCATATTTGAGGGTTGGCTTTTAAAAATTATGATACTGATTCTTTCTTGGTTTGAAAATAATTTAACATCTTGGTCAGCTTACTGTAACAAAAAGTATTTGTTAAGATTAGAAACTAAGTTTGGCTCATATACAAGTCATTATCTTGCTGAACTGGCAAACTCAGTGACTTAAGTATTGATTTGGAGTCTGAGGTAATTTGACCAATTAAAAAATTGAAATGAATTCATGTTTAACAGATAATTTTTAAATATTCTCCTTTGGGCTCTAATTTGCTATCAACTGCCAGTATCAAATTCTTAGCTTTCCCAGTATTCACTGATTTCTTTACTGAACATTTAAGCTAGGGCTTAGTACATGCTAGGTGAGTGACTCAGCACTGGACTTTCCCCATGCCTAGCCTTTTTTAATGCTTTACTTTGAGACAAGGTCTCACTAAATTTCCTAGGCTGAGCCTGAACTCATTGTACTCCAGGTAGCACTGGCATTTGCAGTTCTCCCATCTCAGCCCCTTCAGTAGTTAGGACTATAACCCTATGCCCTGCCCCCAGGCCTGGCTTCAGAGCTCAATTTAGTATTATATTTCCATAGGTCAATTGTTTTCCAGTTTATCTGCCTATTCAAAGCTCTATGAAGGCTTTGAAAAATAAAAATCTTGGGTATCAGTATTTAAATACCCTAAGCAATTACCAGGGGCAACTGAGTATGAGAACTGGGTTAAGTGCATTCGTATTATTCACCATAGGTGTAAGGACCACATTCATCCCGTTTCCTGCTGCATCTATAAGACACAGTAAATACCTTAGTTTTAAAAGCTCCAATCATAGAGAGTGAAATACCCACCAAAACAGCATCTTTGTCCTCTAGAACTGGACCAGAAGTCTGTATTAATGGGAAGTGTGTAGCCATGTTGCTTATAGGATGGGGGTGAGAAATGGGGAGCACACTGAGCACATATGGCCATTCAGTTCTTGAGATGTAGTCAATACAGATGAGGAACTGAATTCCATTTAATATAAATTCACCTAAGCTGAAAGAACTACATATGCTAAATGACTGAACAACACAGCCTTAGGATCTCTTACACAGAGAGGAGACTTTCAAAGAAGCCATCATGACTCGCTGGTAAATCTAGCAAGATGTTATGAAAGCACCACCCAACTGATGGGGATGTTTGGTGTGAAGTCTACTGAGAGGGAATGGCTTCTGGGAAGAGACTTGAAGGTCAGGTGATAGACTTTACAAGGAACAGCAGACAAAAGGATACATGTGTGAGAAAATGGAGGGAGAAGTATGAGAAGGCAGAGATGGAGAGCATGTGCTCATAAGGGAACGGAAGATGGGAAATCCAAGATCCAGAGAGTACTGATGGAGGAAGCCGGAATACCGAGCTCTCGTGGTGCTGTGATATCTCAAGGCCAATGGTAATTCTGAAAAGTTTTAAACCCCACAGAATGATGTTTGTGGTTTAGAGAATTCTCTGGATTCGACTTGACACTCTAAAAGGTGATCCTGGTAAGATGAAGCAATACTGCAGATGGGAAAAGATAGTATTTTCTTATTCCATTACTGCACAAAATGGGAAGAAGTACCCTTCTCTGAATGGGGGAGGGGAGGGGCATTGAACTCCCAGCCACAGCAGGTGGAAAACAAAGACTGAAAGTAGATGTTTTTATCCCATTAGATACTGGTCCTTAGATATCACAAACTAGTTTCAATTTATACATATATAAGTGAAAGCAAGCCATGGTAGCTGTTTTTTCCAACAAATCAACACGAGTTCACAGTTAATGCAACATTTCTTTTATTGGGAGTCAGGGACCAAGGAAAGTCTTGTAAAATGTCAACAACATTACACCTTGTGCTTGGGCTACTCTTTAACAACAAACCTGTTTATTCATGAGATCAGTGAGAACAGTGTAAGACAGAGCCAACAAGCATTTAAAAAAAAAAAAAAAAACAAGACAGTCAGAACCATGACCAGGACTACATATGACAATGTCAAACAGCTAAGTAGAAAATTACATCAGTTAAATATCCAGGTACCTCAAAAAGTTAGACATCTGTCCCTTAGCCTACCCAGCTAAACTGACTCATTCAAGACAAAAATCACAATTTGGACATCTATGTTTGTCTAGATGAATAATTTATTAATCACTGTTAAATGTCAATCAAATGCAGAGTGGCTGAAAACAAGAATGGGATTTTTAATTCTAGGTTTTTATGGCCAAAATCTTCTTGAATTAGTTACATAGATAAATGAGGATTAAATCACAAAATGACTAGTGGAATTTGTTAACACTTAACTATTTCTGAAACAGTTATAGATAAACATTTATAGCACTTGCAAATGATTGCCACTGGTCAAGTTGGTTGAGACGATGTACAATGGAAGATTGAATTGGTGCACGTGAACTAATGACTTCATGATTGGATTAAAGATAGAATATATATATACAAGATTAGCTATTCTGTGTTCTTTGGGGATAGATCACTGGCAACTTCTTGACATAAATACACTAGTTCATAGCTGTATTCAACATTGACATGAGTACCAAGAAAGGAAGGAACTAGATTCTATTAGATCCAATCTATGCAACGTTAGTGCCTTTAATCAAATACAAGTTCATGTTTCTTTAGGACAGGGTGGAGTTCAATTTAAAAGCCATTGAAAGATAACTGCAGGCTTAGTTTCTGGTCTTTGTTGGGACATTTCTAAGTATGTGAGCAGTTTTGTTGGTTTTGTTGTTTGTTCGGTTGGTTTGAGTTATCTAATTTTGTTTTTACATCCTTTACAGGTTTATTTCCTATTGTCTCTTTAAGGAAGCATCCTTCCTTAAGCAAATCAATTTGACCTCCTCCAAATACATTGTCTTTTGTGTTGTTGCTGTTTTTATTGTCTCCTAACTCAGTTTATCACTACACTTTAGGTAGCTTCTGTACCTTTGTCTAGCTTGATGTTGACCCTTGGAAGCAAATGCAGTATGCCACAGAGCCAAGCTTGTTGCTCAGAGTCTGAGGGTATGATGGGGTTTTCTGTGTAGCAGTATGAGCATCTCTGTGGATCACCTGTGACTGCTTTGGTGTCTTTTCCAAATGCTTTTCATTTTCTAGATCACTTTCAAGAACAAACCACCATGTTTTGATAAAAATCACTCTCCCCCCCCCCCCAAATTCAGTCTCTTCTTACATTAACACATTTGGGCAAAGTTGCCTTTACCCTTACTTGTACAGTAACAAGCATAGTCATACCAGGGTCAAAATGGAAGGCACATCAATCTGAACGTAGACAGAGGGATACACACAAGGAAGGGGACGTTTATGACTCATGAGTGTTCTGGGTTTCTGTTTCTTGCAAAGATTACTATTGGCTGCAACTGCACCATGTGGGTTGCTGCTGGGCAGGAGGGGCCTCTTCAGCTGGTCACTTGCTTTGTTTCAACTTCACAGTTGGCATGATTGTCCATCAGTCTGCAGTCTCTGCAGTCTTTTTCCTTTCACTGGAGGCATTCCTGAGAAAGGGGACTATAGGACCAGTTGAAAGGAACATCAGAACAACTAGAAAGATAATAGAACATGTCACAGACAGTTATCACATTGACTGTTTAATGGAAGTGAATTTGGGACACTGGAGAGACAATGCTATTTCTAACTACAGCAGAAATGCTACATCACTTCAACAACAAAAAGTGGCTTTCTTTCATTGTTCCCCTTGCTCAAAAATCAATGAAGCAGTGGTCTTGCCTCAGTGTGTACAAAGAAGAAAGCTTCAGGTCTACCCTCCCTGAAACAGGACACACACCCACAGAGCAAAAGATCACAGGACACAGAGCACAGTCAAATGAGTCCTAGGAATGAAGGCAAACTAAGTTAGTTGTAGGTGCCTAACTAATGCAGGAGTGAATGGAGGCACTGGAATTACTGGGTGTTAATCGCTGAGCCCCTTGAATTTGTCTTGGTGTTTTCAGTACCGGCCATAGAGCTTGGCACATGGTACTGAAATAGAAAGAGTGAGGGAGAAAGGGAAGGAGGGAGAGAAATAGGGAGGCAGAGTAGTGATAAAGAGAAAGGAAAAAGAAAAGGGAAGGAAGGAGAGGGAATGAGGGAAGAGAAGAGGGTAGGAGAAAGGGAAGAAGGGAGAAGGTAATGAAGGAGGGCAGGAGTTAATGGAATATTGGGGCACACAGGAAGGAAATTAGTCAGTTGTAAGCATATCAAATGTGTGGAGACTGGGGAATCCAGTCTAACTTAATAAAAGAAGGAGTTTTACATTATGAGTGGTTTGAGAAAAAGAGATGGGGTCATTTCCAGGTGGCTTTGAACATGTCAGTGTCTTATTTGGGAAGTACGTTGTGGTCAAGCGACCATTGTAGGCTCCTGAAAGGAACATGACCACAATTCAAATAAACCAAGAGGAATGAGAAACACAGAATTTAAAGGCAGCAATCCAATGGAGTAAATAAACCACACCACAAGAAATGACAGGATGGCAGAAGGGCTGGGGGAGAGAGTGTGGCCTCAAACAGAAAGGCAGTGTTTGGATATCTTCCAAGTTAGTGTTGAAGGATGTGGGTTTATATCTGGGATCAAGAATTCACTTCTCCCATTGGGAAGCTTTATTTTCTTTTCTTTTGCCCTGAGGCTGCTGCTTTTCTGTCACCATCCCTTCCTGAAAATAAACTCTAATCTTTGGTGCTTTCTCAACAGGTTAGTAAAACAGATTAGAAGCTACTGACCCTGGAGGTGGAATCAGATGTAGCTTTGAAGGGCAACTGATGGTACCAATGGACAAATAGGTTCACAGGTTCTGGCCTTGCTCCTATTGCCCCTATATTATGACATAGCTCCAATGATTCTGAGAGGGGTAAGCACTGAGACCCTTCCTAGCCTGACCCACTCACTCACTTCACAGATAAGGATATATGAGAAGAGAGGTATTGATGTTTCTCTCTTACTCTGCAGAAGTAGTTATGAATGAGAAGTATTTGCAGGTGGTTTTTAGTTAACTAAAGCCTTTGACATCGACTTCTCCTTTCTACTCACACAATGGAAACGCATCAATGAGCTAGGCACCCTGAATTCGGGATACACTGTGGCACATACTGCATTAACTACTTCGAGTATCTGAAGATGCTGATTCTCTAGAGGAGACATCTAACTGGTAGAATGACTTAAGGTAGATATTGTACCTGGGCAATGTATTTTTTTAAACAATGATATTGAGGAAGTTAAGCTTTCGCATGCATGTAAGACTCATTCGTGAATAAATTAGCATGCTATTATATTAAGAGAAGACAGTGCCTATGGTACTTCTATGATTCGTATAGGTAGTGAATAAGGGAAAGCCCAAGAATATGTGAGAGGATTAAAAAAATAAGAAACAAGCTATATATTGCTTTGATGTTATATATAGCTAACCTATGAAAAATGGCTTTTATATGCTATGTATACTATAAACACTATTAAAAGCAATTTTAAGGACTGAATATGAAGCAGACAATAGGAGAAATGACAAATTTCACATGTTTGTCATGAGTTAAAATTTTTACAGCTTTGTTCTTTGGGTTCTATACCTACCTAATTGCATGAGTAGTGGAGTTAACATCGTCTATTCAACACAAGGTTCTCTTGAGATCCTTTTTGTAATTTGAATGAAGAAGCAAAAACTTAGGACCTCACATAGTCTTACTCAGTAACAATTCTCTAAGCTTGTCTCGACAAGCTCACCACCTACTGCATACATGGCAAATGGCAAGTACCAGGCTGACCAGCCAACTCACTGTGCTCTGCCTGGGCTTTTTCTTAATAGGTAGATCTTCAGGGGGCAGCTCGCTGGAGGGAGCTCCCCAGTGGAGCCATCAGGAGATCTCTGGAATTGTGTTGAGGGCCCAAAAGGGAACTGAAGTTAGTGCATAAGTGTCGCAGTTACTCATCTCGTGACATGCAAAATGGAGGGGAAAACAGAAAAGGAATTGTTTATTATTGTTAATGGTTTGATTGCTTTTATTAGATTAAAAACCATCATCTCTGGCAAATGCCATTTCTCCGATTCCAACAAAGGAAATGGATTCCTTATGTGTAATATTTACTATTCTGTTGTTCTCCATGCTTCCAAGTTATCCATAGTCAGGATGAAGACCAAATTCACAAACAACTGCAAATATTTTGCAAAGAATTCAAATTTCTCCAGTGACAACCCTTTGAAAGATCATTAGTTTGCAATATCTAGGTTTTCCACTTTCATTCTCATGGAAGCACACAGGATGTAAAGTCCTTTTATTCTTGTATTAATTAACAAGGAATTAAAAAAATATCTGGCTTAAAATGCATTCTACTCTGGAGCAATTTCAAGTGATGAGACATGCCCAAGGGTGGGGGTGGGGGACAAACTCAAGTAGGCTACATGTAAAGCAAAGTGCAGCTATACGCACATTAGTATAATTACAGATTGCAAATTATATCGGATGTATCTAATATCTAATTTTTTGAAAGCTGATTCCACTTGAGACTTCAATAACAGCGTCAACATTTTGCAGGTGGCTTCTCTGTACAGTATCCAATGGGAATTATTCTCCCAGTGCTTATGGCCCTCAAGTTAAAACTGGAGCTCCCACTTAAAGGACCAATGAACACTGAACACTGGGAATAGCACCCAGACAAAGGAAATGGAGTGGGGGTGACCCTGGATGACACTGAATAGTTGTTTATTTCATCTCCACTGTGAACATGATCCTTACTTGCTTCAAGCAATAAGGAACTTCAGCATCCGTCACTAGAAAATGTGAGAGAGACTACATACATGTTGAGGAAGCCAACTGAAAAGCTAAGGGTTGGGCATTTCTTAGATCCATGGATAAAAGGAAAAATGTGCATCAAGGTGGCATGTTCTACCTTTGACTCTGACCATAAAGCCTTCTGTTAAATTCAGCTCATCTAAGACAAATGTTTTGTGTGCCTAAAGATGATCCATACTCGGCCTTGAGAAACTGGCTTTTGTCCTCAAGCCCTGCATGAATCATTCACCGATCAACTAAAATATATTTGAGATCTCAGAGAAGGAAAAGTATTCTCCAAGTTGATTGGATCCATT
Organism: Mastomys coucha; assembly: GCF_008632895.1. Taxonomy (NCBI): domain Eukaryota; kingdom Metazoa; phylum Chordata; class Mammalia; order Rodentia; family Muridae; genus Mastomys; species Mastomys coucha. The sequence goes on along the minus strand of NW_022196906.1, from coordinate 35,535,343 downwards.
TTCTTGATTCCTCCTTAAAGATCTTTCTGCTAATCAGTCGGGGTTGCTGCAGCATTATTTAATGATCCGCACTTCTGTAGGATGAAATATGTTGTTGTAGCGCACACTTCACAGTGCGGTGACTGCTCACATGTAATGCTGCCTCCACAGTTAGTACATTCCTTTGTTCTGCTCATAAGTGGTTTTAGAAAAAGGGGTGGGCCCGGAAGGAGGAGCCTTCGGGGTTTGTAAAATAAAATCATACATTCCTGGTGCATGTGCGGAATTCGATGCATTTACATGAATTCCGCTTTAGAAATTACGTTGCGGTTCCACTTGGAATAAGCCAAGGCACATGTCGGGTGACTTCAAATGCAGCCATGAAGCTCTGAGTGTACCTTGAACATCTCTCTAGTGAATACTCACTGTAATGCAATGGGGGACAGGATGACTTGATTTTTTTTTTTAAATCAGCAAGGAATGTCTTTAACAAGGAAGATGTAAATTATGATAATTACTCTGAATGGTCGGATCCTTGAGCATTACTAATTAGCATTTATTGCCTGGATTATAGAACAATACAAGTGAAACCAAACTGCGGTTGCTCTTTTACCTTGAAGACTTGAAAAGGCAATGGAGGAAGATTTCTGCAGCCACCTGCCTGGTACAGCCTGCAGACAGTCTACCTCTCCACATCCTGCGGACTCCCTCCTTGTGGAAACACACCCATATGGAGCCTCAGCACTTCTAGCCCCTTCATCTTTTTTTTTTGTGTTAGGTTCATATTTGCATGGGCTATCAGGTTCAGGAGACTGATAGTGGGCAAAATATTTTGGCCATTATACCATCTGAGGACAATGTTATCAGTTGGGAGAGCTTAGCAATAAAGAGCTGAAACTCCATGCTCCATGAAAATATGGAATTCTCCTAAAGAAATATTTGACTTAAAAATAGAACAAAGAACTCAGCTCTTGGTGAATGAAATTTTATATTTCCTCACTGGCCCTTAGGACTGAAGCTTAAAAGAAAATAGTTACGACAAACTGATGATGGTATAAGTACCTTTCTGGTATAAGTACATGTATTTATTTATCTATCTACCATCTATTTATTTATTTTCCATTAAGAATCTGTGATGACATGGGTTCTGAAATTAGAAAACAAGAATTAGATGTTCATGAACATGTTGACAGCACTAAATAAGTGCCATTGTTATCAGTTGGCAATTGAATTTTTAAAATAAGCCAGCAGGTATAATGTAAGGAGAGAAAGGAGGAAGAAAAAAAAAAGACTCCCTGAGCCATTTATCATTCTGCAATCTCTGCCGTTCTCCACATCCCATTATATCGAATGAAGAGAAAAGACTATGGTCTGCCAGAAAACAGGCCCTAAATACAGTCACTGCTCTTCCAAACACCATCCCTGGTTTCCCCACCCTGGGCCTTTTTAGTCTGATAGAATAAGTTTGCCTAAATCTGTGAGGAGATTAAATAGACTGGTGATAGAAATTAATTCTGCCGAATGAGCAAATGCATTCGAGTTGCCCAGATGCAAATAAGATAGATAATACTTTTCTTTGCCTTTGACATGCTGGGCGGATTAGTTTAGAATGTTAAATCTGATTTTATTAGAATATATTAGCAGTGTTTTAATTAATACCAATCAAACGTTTTCTTTCCCTGGGGCTTGATATGTTCCTAACACTTTCTAAATCATCTGTTTTCCCCTCCAGAAAAAAAAAAAAAATCCTACCAAATCACCAAATCCGCCTTTGTTACGTTCTCTTAATTTTAATTTTACTGTGTTCTGTGGAAAACCATAAACTTTTTGCATAAAGGTGTTTTGCCCATAAATTTCATACCAGGTGCCAGATTTTAAAATGAGTTACTGTTTGTCTAGCATGCCTCCATTAGGAAGAAAGAAAGGAAGAAAGAAAGAAAGAGAGAGAGAGAGAGAGAGAGAGAGAGAGAGAAAGAAAGCAATTAGAGATTTGAAAATTAAGCATTTTCTGTATTTTTCTTTGAGGGGCAAGATAACGCAAATTGCAAAATGGGTTTCAGCTGGTTCCTCTTGTTATCAGTGGGCTTTCTTAAGCTGTTAAATTTCAACTACATTGGTTTTGAACAGAAAAAAAAGCAAGACTTTTTAAAAGGAGGTGGTTGTGTGTGTGTGTGTGTGTGTGTGTGTGTGTGTGTGTGTGTGTTTCAGCTAGGTAAAAATATGGTGAGCCACTGCGCCCTGTAAACTGAATTCTAACTGTGCTCCTAGGAGGCACAGGACAGCGTTCCACTCATTATCCTTCCCTTTCTCTCCAGCTTCCTGTCCCCCTGCGCCCTGAGCTCCGGTTCCCGGCTCTTTTCTTCCCCTGTGCACCCCCACTGCAGCTCCCAGCCTTATTTTTTTTTTTTATCTGCCAGGCTGGATTTGCACTTTTAAAGATCAGTATCAATAATAGCCTGCTTGTTTCGGTTACACTCTCCCTCTAAAAAGACAGTCCTCTCTAATTGATGCGTCTGGGCTAGTCTAGACTGGTAGTGATTGAACCAACCACCAATTATGTTATTCATTTCACTGAACTTCACTGATGGGCTCCATGAGGAAGAGGGGGGGTGTTGAGAAACCTGCCCTTGCGATGAAGCAGTTGCCTGCTAAAATATAAAAACCTGTGTGTCACACGTACCGCTGAACGCCTGGGCACCCAGCTTTAGTCTGAGAGCAGGAGGACGCCACTAGAAAGCATGGGGACAGCAGAAGTGCCCCCAGATCTGAAGCATTTGTACTGAGTCACGTCCCCCGATCATTTGAAATCACAGAGAAATTACAGCTATCATAGCTGTATTGATCATGCACACATTTCTGTCAGATAGGCTGCGTACATATCTTGCCTTCAAAAGCACCAAATGTCTACCAGTCTTTCGCATGTATGATGTGAATATATATATATATATGTATCTATATATATACATATATATATATATATATATATATTACCCATGAGTTGTGGTGCCATAATTTGCACATAGTTGTACAAACACACTGGCTGCAATAGGGTGGGGAATCATTAATTATTTTATATAAACTCACGAGCAATCTCTTACAGAACTGTACGCTTTGAAGTACATTCCACCAAATGCTGCCAAGTAATAGTGAAATTACAGCCGCACAGGAGGTTTCAACAAAAGACACAGCGCAGCTGTTACACACTTCTCGGTTCAGCGTTCTGATGCAAAATGCTTTCTTGACTGCAGTTTGGAATAAAATGAGTAAAATTGCAATGAATGCTTAGAAATGAGGAAACTAACAGCTCCCTTCACCTTCAACTCCATGTGCACAATGAGGCTCTTCCAAAGTCTTTCAAAGATGAAAGCATTGGGGGTCTGGGTTGATTTAGGCATTTTCCAAAAATGGAGAGAAAGGTTAGGCTCAGAAGAGTAAAACTGTTTAAAGGAAACCATGCACCCGAAATTTTCTACAACAAAGGAAAGGTAAAGCACCGCGTCCTCCTCTCCCAATGTGAGGCAGACCTGAGGCACTGGAACTACCCTGCCATGAAAAGTTAGAATCTCAGGAAACTACAAAAGTAGGAAATGCTCACAATTGCCTTGAGAGACGATCATTTTGAAACATGGTTTGATATTGCCAATAACTTTGTCAGGTAGAATTAAAATCTTGATAGCCATCTTTCTGATTTCTAAAAGAGAGTCATGAGCATTGATTGCCCCCCTAAAGAATGTAATAATACCAAGTACACCCAGTTATTTCTTTCATTCCATGTTATTTAGAAAATACATATCTATCTTCTTCACTCTTAAGTCCATCATGTATAACATTTTTAAGGAACTACCAAACCAAGGGGGGAAATTCTTTCTTCCATTTTTGTTCTCTCAAAATCTTGCAAACTATCACATATTTTATCTTCCCTTATCTCTTAATTCCCTTCCTTTGTATTGAATACAAGAGTTGAATATTTAACCTCTTTATTTCGTCCAGGCTAGAGATGAATAAGTACCTACATCAGTGAAACCTCTGTCTGGCCACATAGAACAGATATAGACAATGCAGATAGAATACATTCCCATGCCCATTTTAATTGGGCACAATTTTGAGATTAACTGTTGAGCTTAAAAGTTGGAGGCATGGGGCATGCTGGGACTTCAGCTGAGATGTTCTGAGGCCAAGCACCAGGTACTGAGCTGTTGGTGTTACGCTCCAATAGTACTGTGTGTTGCTCTCAAGGAATAGATCTGCCAGCCTCGGTATCAACCATATACACAGGCGTCCATAGCAGCCAACACAGGATGCTAACTAACATTCTATGACTACTTTTACAGAAGCCAGGAGCTGCCACTCAGGGGTCACCTGATACCATCTAACAATGGAAACCTCAGGAGTGTATTCCCATCACTTCACTTCAGACAAACTTTTCTCTCTCTC